>NC_091472.1:58196082-58496082 GCF_036971445.1 Narcine bancroftii
CAATCCACACCTTCAGCTCATCCACCTTTTTTACAATACTCCTGGCATTAAAATATATGAATTTCAGGGATTTCCCATTTTTTAATCCCTGTTTTCCCTCATCTTTAAGAACAACATTATTTACTTTTCCTGCCAATTGCCCTTCATCTTCTTCCAGAGCATTTCCCTTCTCTTTCACCTGCCCATCCGTATTCAAATACTTACTACAAACTTTCTTTGTTTGCATTCTAACCTTCTCCTTACTGCTCTGTACTATTTTGTTCCCTCCCCCCAACCATTCTAGTTTAAAGGATCCTGAGTAGCCCTAGCAAATACCTCTGCCAGGATTCTGGTCCCCCTGGGATTTAAGTGTAACCCGTCCTTACTGTACAGGTCACATCTCCCCCAAAAAAGGTCCCAGTGATCCAGAAACTTAAAACCCTGCCCCTTACTGCCACTAAGGGGTAATTTTTTTTACAAAAAGTGTCATTGGTGTCTGGAATGAACCATCAAAGGAAGTACTGGAGGCAACTTTTTGATAAAGACATGACATGCATAATTATTGCCCAACACTAATTAATATTGGTCATAATTATGAAGAACAGTAAAGGTCATGGTTAGTCAGCCAGCAAAACTGATCTGATTCCATTGCTGGATTTTGATCTTAATCCACCGACTTACATCTTATATTCACTTTGTTCAACTGATCTCATGTGAAATTGATAGGATAACACACTAGTTGCAGTACAATTGCTGGCTTGTCTGTATTTGCTGTTCCTGAATCAGGAATGTTTGATGTTTTATATATATTTCAAGTTGCAAAAGTTCAGAGTGTCAGTCATTTTGCTGACTTAAGAGCTCCATTACAAACTAGGTAGTGGCAGGCAAAGTTGCTGTAAAATATAAGACATTCCACTTGGATTGGAGAATAATTAAGAAAATGAACAAAGGGCAGAACAGAATGAGCTGCAGAAATTAATTTTCCAAGCTGGACCTGGGCGCAGAACAATGTATGAAATGATAATGGTTGATTTTGGATATTTTCATTAAAATCTCCCATCTGAAGTGTTTTGAAAGGCTGGTGGTGAAGCTTATCAGCTCATGTCTGAGCAGCGATATAGATACGTTCCAGTTTGCCTCTCATAACCACAGGTCTACAGCAGATGCCATCTCTGTGGCTCGACACAAAGTCCTGGAACACCTGGAGAGTAGAGATGCATTCATCAGGATGCTCTTTATCAACTACTGTTTGGGATTTAACACCATTATCCCCTCAAAACTGATCAGCAAACTCCAAGACCTGGACTCATCACTCCACTGTGTAATTGAATCATAGACTTCCTCACCTCCAGACCACAATCAGTGAGGATTGGTAAGAATATCTCCTCTATAATCTCCATCAGTACTGGTGCCACACAGGGCTGCATTCGTAGCCCCCTGCTCTACTCACTTGACACCTACGACTGTGTGGCTTGGTGTGACAATAAACCATCTCTAAATTTGCTGACAATACCACGGCAGTATAAAGAAAGGTGATGAGTCACCATACAGGAGGGAAATTGAAAGCTTGGCTGAATGATGCACCAACATCAAAACTAAGGAGTTGATTGTTGACTTCAGGAAGGGTATACAGTTCAGTGATATTTGGGGGATCGGAGGCAGAGAGGGTGAGCAATTTTAAGTTCTTGAAAGTCACTATATCGGAGGATCATTCCGGGAACCAACACAGCAATGGCATCGTGAAGAAAGCACATCTTGTCCTCTACTTCCTCCAGGGTTTGTGGACTCTTGAGTACTTTATTGATTTTTTTATTCTCTCTGTGTTGCACAGTCATTTTCTATTTACAGTTCTTTGTTTACAAGTATACGTTGTGTTCAGTTTTTTTTGCACTACCAATAAGAGGGAATTCTACTTCGCCAGCAGAAAGAAAAAGAGTCACAGGATTATTTGTGATGTCCTGTATGTACTCTGACAATAAACCTGGAATCTGAAATCCGTAAAGGAGTTCATAGCCACTACTGTGACGGAAGTCAGCAACAATGAACTTACATGCATTTGGTTCCTTCCTTACAGTTTAATATAATTCATGACTAAGAGAGGTCACTGAGCCTGATTCCATTCTGTTCTCACATGTCAAAACCTTGCAGGTAGGGTGATCACTTACCTTCAAGACAAACAATACATGTGCAGTATCTATATACGTATATGAAAAAAACTAAATATTGTTTAATAAATAGTGGAGCTGTGGAGGATATATACGAGCAGTTCATTCAGTCATTCAGCAGTTGCACTGCCTGTGGGAAGAAGCAGTTTCTCAGCATGGTGGTTCTAGCTCTGATAATCCTGTATCTCTTTCCCAATGGCAGTAGCTGAAAGATGCTATGTGCCGGGTGGTAGAAGTCCTCATTGATTTTGCGAACCCTCTGCAATGATTACAGTCTTCCCTGTGGTGCAGATGTCCACTTACTTTATGCAGTTTGCTTGGTGGGCGCTGTGAACAAGTAGCAAACAACCAACGGAAATCTTTGCTGCCTGGCTTGATGATGAAAAATCCAATTGGTGCTAATGACAACAATTTGCTGCTCCAGTATGACTCTCACTAACATTCCCACCCTTGAACTTGTCTGGACTCAGCTTGAGTCAATTCTTCCTGTGATCTCAAATGATAATCTGGCAGAATGTCCACTTTGGAGGTATTTCAATGTCACATCATCATGTGAGATAAGGATATATTTACTGTAATGTAATGTGACATTTTATTAGTGCCTAATAAAAAAATGATGTTTAACTTAATGATGTTCCGAGTGTGGGGCAATGCTGACATTGGGAGAGCTGTGACCCCAGTGGAAGAATTGCATGAAAGTATAATTGCAAAAGTCCTTTCACCTCAGCCTATGTGCTGACATGGGGATTTACCTATAAAGGAAGAGGAATCTTTCCGAGTAATGACAGAAACTGCACCACAGTGCTATTATTCCAATATGAGACTATGTAGGAGATCATTCAGTGGGGGACTGGAGGTGAAAACTAAACTAATTCATGCTTTTAAACAGCTGACTACATTTTGGAATCCTCTTTTAGCCCTTCTGCCAAGGATGACAATGTTGTGCACAACAGAAAAGGTGCAATCTAAATAACGGACATCTGGAGCCATGGGGAATAAAGTTTGCTATTACGTATTTTCCATTTCATATGATAATCTGGCAGAATGTCCACTTTGGAGGTATTTCAATGTCACATCATCATGTGAAATAAGGATATATTTACTGAAATGTAATGTGACATTTTACCAATTCATATGTTACCTTTTCAAGTCAAAGTGCAACATTTTGCCTTTGTTGGATCATTGATATATGCTAAAATAACTGCTGCTGCATTTTGTGTAAATTAGCCTTGAAATTTTGTTTTGCAATGCCAGCATTCAAAGGCTGATCACATTGCCTATCCGTGCATTGATATCTTCAGTTCCTCTGATATAAAGCAAGTGCTCTTAGCATTGTAAAGCATATACCCTGATAATCTGCTCTACAGTCACTTAGAACATGCAAAATATTAAACCAATTGTGTAATATTTAGTCTTTAGAATATTAAAGCAACATATTCCTGTTGTACTATATAAATAACAAGTTAATAACTTTGCTTTTGTTTACAGTGTTGCAGATCACAAATTTCAGATATTTGTCACTATATATCAATATAATAGAGATATAGAAATAAATATAGATATTTATCTATCAATATTTTTTAAAACAATCTTATTCTCTGTAAGCCTTTAAAAATCGAACAGTAATCAAAGAAGATATTTCTGGAAAGTTTCCAAATCACCTTTTATCCTGCGTAGCTTGGTTCCGCAACTGCTCTGCCCAAGACCGCTAAAAACGGCAAAGTTTAAAGTTCAGATTCACATACAATCCTGAGATTCTTTTTCCTGCAGGCCAGCCAGAATTTTTATTTATTGGTAGTGCAAAAAAAAATTGTACTCAAGAAAAGATATGTATATGAAAGAGAGAAACGTAAAAAGAAAACAGTGTAAATAAACTGCAATACAGAAAATAAATGTTCAATAATAAATAATGCCCAAAGTAATTGTTTTTAAATGAGTCCCTGATTGAGTTTGTTGTTTCAGAGTCTGATGGTGGAGGGGTAGCAGCTATTCCTGAACCCGGAGTTACAAATCTTGTGGCAGTGAGAACAGAGAATGTTCTGGGTGGTGTGGATCCTTGATATTTGCTGCTGTTCTCCAATGGCAAAGTCCCATGTCACTTTTCGCCATGGTGAGGAGAGTTTTGCCTGTGATGCACTGCTCTGTGACCACAACCTTATGCAAGGTTTTCTGCTCAGGTTAAAATAGTTACCCACTGGCAGGTCCTTGATATTGCAACAGAGAGAGGGAAGATGCTCAATAAAATGATCTCCCAGTTTACATCCAGTCTCTCCAATGTAGAGGAGACCACAACGGAGCACCATTGTATGTTATATTCACCTAACTGGGCTTTTGGGATCATGCTGTAGGCAGCAGAAATTGCAGAGGATAATACGTTGGATACGGAGCCTGATGAGGTGATAGGTGAGGACAAGTGGAATCCTGTCCTCGTTGCAAACCATTTGTTTTGAAAGAGGAGGACTTCTTGGATGTACTGGAATAGAAGACCTCATCCTGGGAGCAGATGCGACAGAGGTGGAGGAATGGAGAGAACGGAATAGTATCCTTACAAAGATTTCTCTCAAAAATAGCGTGGTCTGGAATTTCGGGTGGTCAGTTTTGATTCTTTTTGTGCAGTTCACCAGAAAACTAATGTAAAAGATTGCAAATTTCAACCATATCTTGTTCAACTGTAAGCATATTCTGAAATCTTTTGTGCTATTTAGAAAAGCAGTGAATTGGAAGTGGACTTGGCCTTCAAAATTGGCCAAATCGACCAAAGTCATGGCCGTGGTGAGTTTTCACCAGTTGAACTGATTTCAAGGATCTTTGAAATTTAATGCACAAGGACACTTAAAGAACATGGTTTAAACATTTTTGAAATATAATATTCTAATATCTTAAGAAACTTAAGAGACCTATGGTATTTTCCATATATCGCGTGTAAAGGTCGAGCTCCCTATTTATGGCTCCCAACCACCATCCCTCATCAAGGACCTGGCTGCCCTCGCATCTGAATTCCCAACACTCAGCCCGCAGACTTTGTCCTAGGCTTCAGCTGCCCACCCTCCCATCCGATCTCCTGATATCCTGGCCGCCTGGCCATCCAAGTTCCGATGCCTCGATCACTGTCCTTCACCGAAGCTCCAGCCGCCCTCCCATCCAAGCTCCAATGCCACAAACGCAGACTTACCCCCTGGTCCCAGCCACCCACCCACCCAGCTGAGAATCCGATGCCCTGAACAAGGCAGGTACTTAACATGGTCAAAAATAGTATGTTTGTAAATTCTTTCCTTAAAATTGGTCCACAGAATTTGTCTAATACATGCATATATATGGTAAGTACAAAAGAGAGATAGTTAATAAATATTCACAGTGCAAGAACGCTTCCACCAGCGTTGTCTCCGCTCCATCCTCAACATTCATTGGAGCGCTTTCATCCCTAACGTCGAAGTACTCGAGATGGCAGAGGTCGACAGCATCGAGTCCACGCTGCTGAAGATCCAGCTGCGTTGGGTGGGTCACGTCTCCAGAATGGAGGACCATCGCCTTCCCAAGATCGTGTTATATGGCGAGATCTCCACTGGCCACCGTGACAGAGGTGCACCAAAGAAAAGGTACAAGGACTACCTAAAGAAATCTCTTGGTGCCTGCCACACTGACCACCGCCAGTGGGCTGATATCGCCTCAAACCGTGCATCTTTGCGCCTCACAGTTCGGCGGGCAGCAACCTCCTTTGAAGAAGACCGCAGAGCCCACCTCACTGACAAAAGGCAAAGGAGGAAAAACCCAACACCCAACCCCAACCAACCAATTTTCCCCTGCAACCGCTGCAACCGTGTCTGCCTGTCCCGCATCGGACTTGTCAGCCACAAACGAGCCTGCAGCAAACGTGGACATTTGCCTCCTCCATAAATCTTCGTCCGCGAAGCCAAGCCAAAGAAAAAGAACAGTGCAAGAATAAAATGTGACTTTTTAATAGTGAAGAGAATCCTTCTGTGATGTCAGAGCAATTGAGGTTTAATACATCAAGGTGAGGTTTATTTATTTTCATTTATGTTTATTTTTTTGGTATGCAAAAAGTTGCAGATTAAATGTTTGGGCCTCCTTGGAGAATGTTTAACCTGGTAACTGTTTAATATCAAGAGACTAACACCATCAGTTGAGAAATTTCTTGGGTTTGGGGAGAGGTTAATTTTAAGAACGCAGGTATGGAAACAGGTCAGTTTGCTGCCATTCTCTATAAACACAGGTTTGGAATCTGATTCTGCTTACATTTACACCCAAGAGGTCATGTTTATGTATGATAAAGTAATGGAATACATGCATCAGTTCTGAGTTCTCAATTCTCATGCAGAGCAGAGAATGAACTGTATTCAGCTTGACTAGGTCTTCCTGAAATGTGCCTCCTCAGTATCCAAAGGCCTACCAGTTGGAGCTTAACCATCAGCATTGAACTAAACTATAGAATTGTCAAAAACAACTCCTGGCTGTGTTTGAGATTACTGCTGTGTCATTGGCATCAATCCATATAGTACTGTGTAGCCAAATGATTATCTCAGGCATATCGGTATGTACCAGGTGATAAAGATAAACCTACTTTTGCACTGTAGCACTGCTCTTTAAAATACTTGCACCAACCACCTGAGTGTGGTATGTGAGAATTGGGTGCGTGGCAGTGGAGTTTTTGGATGTACTTGAATAGGAGAGGAGTGGAAGTTGGAAGGCCAGGAAAGATGGCTCTAGGTTGGTTGATTCTAACAACAGCAAATATAAGGAGATACAGGAGACTGCAGATGCTGGAATCTGCTGGAGGAACTTGGCAAGTTGAACAGCATCAGTAAAAGAAAAAGAATGGTCAACCCAAAATATTGACACTTCTTTATCTCCCAGTGATGAAGCTGTCAGCCTCACTGCAGATTGAATTTGCTTCAATTATAAGGATTTAAAATGGGATTGTTTTGATGGTGGGATAAAGTTATCCTTGAAATGGGTAGAATGTGATTTTTAAATTTCATTATCAGATGATTAGATTGTCAGTGTGGTAAATTACCCTGATGCACCTTCAGTAACTCAAAAACTGAGGTTGAGAAACCAATGGGTTTTATTCACAAAAACAAATGCAATCCATGCTGCTCAACTCTCCTGCACTGATGAGGGGGCTGTGGAACAATTACCTTTATACAGGAGCATGTAGGAGGGGCCACAGGTACAGCCGGCCAATGGGTGTGCCCGACCAGACAAATACATACAACGGTGATTTACCACATTCACCCTTGTTTTTTTTTCAAAGAGTCCAAGGGGTAAAGTGGTGCTTCCAAAGTCACAAATTAAATCTCTCAGGTAGTCTGGTTGTTTGTTAGGACTGTTGTAGTACCAGTTGTGACTGCAGTGCAGTGACAAGGTCCTGGACGGTCTCAGGGCGCCAGTATATGCTCATCGGTGCTGTGCTGTTGGGGAAGAGGCAGGGTACCATGGTTCAAGTGCATCGTGTGTGGTTGAGGGGGGTGAGGGGGTGAGCTGTGATCAATGGAGGTCTCCAGGACCCCTGGAGGAGCCAGATCCCTAACAGAGACAGTGTCCTTATGTCCATCAGGATATGAGGTTGGCATGGAGGAGGTGGACTCTTTCAACTGGGGGGGGTCAGACTAATGGCTCCTCACATGCTTCCAGGATAGGACCGGCCCTGGGGATGTCAAACACGCCTGCAGTGTAGTCCCTGTCATAGATTTCCTGGGAAAGGAAAACACACGTTCATGCGATGTGGCATTCGTGGCTGTACATAGAAGGGACCTGATGGCCTGGAGTACCTCCAGGAGGACCTCTTGCCAACAGGAGAGTGGAAGGCCCCCAGATCACAAGGCCAGGAGGATGGCCTGCCTGACTGTGGTGTCCTCCTTTTCCACTTGTCCATTTCCCCGGGGGTTATAGCTAGTGGTCCTGCTCGTGGCAATGCCCCTGGCTAACAGGTACTGGGGCAGCCCATCTTTCATTAAAGAGAACCTCCGGTCACTATGGATATAGCTGGGGATGCCTAATAGAATGAAGAGACTGTGCAAGGCCTTGATGACTGTGGTAGCTGTCATGTCAGAGCAGGGGATGGCAAAGAGGAAATGGGAACATTCGTCACTGACATTGAGGAAATACACGTTGCGGTCTGTGGAGGGCAGGTGTCCTTTAAAGTCAACGCTGAGGTACTCAAAGGGGCAAGTGGCTTTTATCAACTGCACCCTGTCTGGCCAGTGGAAGTGTGGCTTTCACTCAGTGCAGACCTGGCAGTTCTTGGTCATGGATCGGAGTACGGCAGGTTGCGAGGTTTGATGAAGTGGAAGAACCTGATAACTCCAGGGTGCAGAGATCATTATGGAGAGTTTGTAAGCAGTCAATCTGCACATTGGCACAGGTCCTGAGGGACAGGGCATCAGTGGCTCATTAAGTTTCCCCGGGCGGTATAAGATATCGTAATTGTAGGTATCTTCTTTTTAATTTTGTCCTAGTGAAGGTTGGTCAGTTAGCAGGGTATATCGTTTACTAACCAAGTAATGCTCCAAGTGCCACACTGCCTCAACAATGGCTTGGGCCTCTTTCTCGACGGAGGAGTGTAGAATTTCAGGGTGCCAATAGCACAGGAGTGTAGAGCTGCAACATTACAAAATGTTTAAAGTCTTTATAGTCTGTACCCAGCATGGTTACTGCGCAGTAGTCCTGGACATCGGCTGAATGTGATCTGGAGGCCAAGGAGACCTTCTGTTTCACTGGAATTACTGCGAGGGAGAGGTGATGTACCATGTTGCAGTGTATGAAGCTTTCAGTGCTCCCACTGTCGAATAGCCAACTCATCACGTGGCCGTTTACCTAAATGGCCATTATTAACCTGGTGAGCTAATGCAGGCTGTCCTGGTCGAGTGTGATGGAGGCCAGTGTCGGGTTGCTGCTTGTCACTGTTATGGAGGATGGCAGTGTCCAAGATGGCAGCCCAAGGGCCTGCAAGCAGCGCTGCTGGATCCCAAAGATGGTGCCCAAGATGGCGGACCCCCACGGTTTCCACATGGCTCTGCTGGCTCCTGGCAATGGTATCATCCAGGATGGAGGCCCACACGATCTGCATGTGGCGCTGTTAGGAAGGGGTTTAGACTTACACACTTTGGCATAGTGTCCTTTCTTCCCATAGCTGGAGCAGATCAAATCCTTCTTTGGTCAATAAATCCACTGGTGCTTGCCCAGGCTACAGAAGTAGCACTTTGGGTGCTGGCGGAGTACTGCGGCTGTGGCCGGATCGATGATGGAACCAGACAAAAGTAGTGGGAGGCATTCGCAGAGCACTGCTGCTGTGGTTGACTTGCCAGCTGAGCAAAGGGGTGGCACCGCATCCCAAGATGGCAGTCCCCGGAGTTACCACAAAGCGACTGTGTTGCCTGTTGAGTAGGCCTCCGTATTCTGGAGGACCATCTCCAGCATACCTGCCAGCTCAACTGCTCTCCGCAGACTGAATTCCCCTTGTTTCAAAAGTCTCTGGCAGATGTAATTCAACCTGATCCCAGCAATGTAAGCATCCCTGATCAGGTCATCAATGTACTTAGCAACAGCCATGGCCTTACATTCACAGGCTTTTTCCAAGCATTGTAGGTCCCAAAGGTACTTGGTGTTGGACTCACTGACTCACTAGAATGTGCCTCGCATAGGCAACATTGATCTTACGCCGGTACTAGACTTTAAGAATGCCCATGGCCTCCTAGTAAAACATGGGGTCCTTGATCATGGAGTTCACCAGGGTGCTGACGAGGGACTACAGTACCTGAAATTTATCCATCTCTTACCACACGATGTTTGAAGATGCCCGCAGGAATGCTTCAAAACAGCATAACCAGAGTTCAAAGTTGGTAGATGCTTCAGGTGATTGAGGGTTGATTTCTAGCTTTTCTGGCTTCAGGGTCTGTTCCATTGCAAAAAAGCTTAGAGTGAATAAAATTGATGCACCATCAATTACTCAAACACTGAAGTTGAAAAACAATAGGCTTTTATTCTCTAAAGAACAAAGGCACATCCATACAGCTCGACTGCCCTGCACTGAGGAGGGGGCTGTGGAAATCATATGAAATAGAGGAAATACAGGATATATTTAAAAAAAAACTACCAAACAATAAAACGCCGGGAGAGGATGGACTCCCAATAGAATTCTATAAAACATTTAAAGACTTATTAATTCCTTCTCTCCTGAAAGTAATGAACCAGATTGAAGAAACATAAAACATGCCAGATTCATGCAAAACAGCAATAATTACAGTAATACCAAAGATGGGGAAAGATCCACTAACACCAGCATCGTATAGACCAATATCTCTACTTAACACAGATTATAAGATAATAGCTAAACTATTAGCAAACAGATTGGCCGACTGTGTACCGAAAATAGTAAAACTAGATCAAACTGGATTTATTAAGAAAAGACGAACAACGGACAATATCTTTAAGTTCATTAACTTAATCCATGCAGTACAAGGAAACAAGATGCCAACAGTGGCAGTTGCCTTAGATGCAGAGAAAGCCTTTGACAGAGTAGAATGGAATTATTTACTCAAAGTACTACAGAGGTTCAACCTACCAGATAAATATATTAATTGGATTAAAGAATTATATAAGGGACCATTGGCGAAGGTGACAGTAAATGGATATATATCAAGCCAATTTAAATTAAGCAGGTCAACTAGGCAGGGATGTCCACTATCTCCCTCACTGATCGCGTTAGCTATAGAACCACTGGCAGAACTGATAAGAACAGAAAATGAAATAAGAGGGATAAAAATAAAAGAGAAGGAATATAAAATAAGTCTATTTGCAGATCACATCATAGTATACTTAACAGAACCAGAAATATCAATAAAAGAATTACATAAGAAATTGAAGGAATATGGAGAAGTAACAGGGTACAAGATTGATGCAAATAAAAGTGAAGCAATGTCAATGAATAATGCGGATTTCACAAAGTTTAAGAAAGAATCACCATTTAGATTGCAAACACAAGCAATCCGATACCTAGGTATACAACTAGATAATAATCTAGGCAATCTATACAAACTAAATTATCAGCCATTAATGAAGAAATTACAAGATGACTTAGAACATTGGAAAGACTTACCACTAACACTGATAGGAAGGGTAAATTGCCTTAAAATGAATATATTCCCAAGGATACAATACCTATTCCAATCGTTACCAATTCACCTAACAGAGAAATTCTTCAAGGAGCTAAAGAAAATAGTAAGGAAATTCTTATGGAAAGGGGGGAAACTGAGGATAGCACTAGATAAATTAACAGAATGGTACAAACAAGGAGGCTTACAGCTACCAAACTTTAAGAATTATTTTAGAGCAGCACAATTATGATACCTATCAGATTTTTATCAAACAAGAGAAAAACCAGATTGAACCAGATTCGAGCTAGATAAAATAGGAGAGAAAGTACCTGAACATACACTATATAAGTGGGATGAAAAGCTGGTGCAACATAGGAATTCACCAGTACTGCACCATCTGTTCAACATTTGGAAGAAGATTCACGTAGAAAGGAATAAAACAAATTATCAACCACCAAAATTAATATTGACGCAAAATCAACTAATCCTTTTCACAATAGATAACCTTTCGTTTAGAGAATGGGAGAGAAAAGGGATCAAAAGAATAGAAAATTGTTCTTTGGGAAATAAATTATTATCTTTTGAACAAATGAAGGACAAATATGGTATAACTCACGGTACAATGTTTGCATACCACCAACTGAAAACCTACTTGAAGGACAAATTGGGAAGCAGACTGAGGTTACCAGAAGGAAGCAATTTTGAATATGTGATTACAGACACAATGATAATTAAAAGATTTATAACAAACATGTACATCAAACTGCAAGAGAAAGAGAACGAGGAAACAAGCTGTAAACCCAAACAAAAATAGTAACAAGATCTAAACATAAAGATAAAGAATGAAACATGGGAAAAGCTATGCTCCGGAACCATGAGAAATACAATAAACACGAGGTTACGCATGATACAATATAATTGGTTACACAGGCTGTACACCACACTCCAAAAGTTAAATAAATGGGACCCAACAGTATCAGACAGATGTTTTCACTGTAAGAAGAAAAAGGGAACAACAGTACATGCAATTTGGGCATGTGAGAAAGTGGAAAATTTTGGGAAGATCTAAATCAGGTATTAAAATAAAATCACAAAAAGCAACATACCAAAAAATCCAGAGATATTTTTTCTAAGTAATATAAGAAGTAAAGAACTTGGACTCGATTTGGATGGAGCACAGAAAAGATTTATTATGATAGCCTTAGCTGTAGCAAAAAAATGTACTATGTCAACCTGGAAATTAGAAGATAGCCTGAGAATACAGCAATGGTACATAGAAATGAATAAATGTATTCCATTGGAAAAAATAACATATAATTTAAGAAATAACATCACAGTATTCAAAGAAATTTGGGAACCGTACATGGAACACAACAGAGAAGTCCTACCTCGGACCTCCGCCACCTAAAATGACAGGAGAAGAAGACGAAATGAACTGACCAAGTATGTAAAAGTAGAAGACACAAATTTCTTATTTATTTTCATTGTGTGATGATATTGTTTAATGGGTTTAATGTAGCAAATAGGTTGAACTTTGAATGGGTAGGCGGGGGGTGAAGGAGGGAGGAAAGGGAGGGGGGAAAAGGGGAGAAAATGACACTGTATATATTCAAGAGGGAAATGTTTGTGTGTATTTTGGTCAGTATGGTTTATAGTGTGAAAAATTTAAAAAATTTAAAAAAAGAGGAGGGGGCTGTGGAACAGTCATCTTTAATCAGGAGCCTGTGGGAGGGGCCACAGGTACAGCTGGCCAATGGGTATGCCCGACCAGACAAATACATACAACAGTGGTTGACCATATACCCTAAGAATATGACAGTGCAAATTAATGATATCAGAGCCAACCCATACCTTAAAGAAGGACTCAAGGCCAAAACATTGGTTATTTATATATTTGCTATATGAAGCCTCACCAAACGAACCCAGCTCAGCGCCGACATTGGCAACTTCAGGGGTTTTTATGAGACACTAAAAGCTGTGTACGGCCCTTCACCCCAAGTCCAAAGCCCTCTGCGCAGCTCAGATGGTGAAGTCCTCCTCAGCGACAAGATCTCCATCCTCAGTCGATGGTCAGAACACTTCCAATCTCTTTTCAGTGCCAACCGCTCAGTCCAAGAATCCGCCCTGCTCCAGCTCCCTCAACAACCCTTGAGGCTAGAGCTGGATGAGGTCCTTACCCAGCAAGGGTCATATAAGGCAATTGAACAACTGAAAAGTGGCAGAGCAGCAGGTATGGATGGAATCCCCCCAGAGGTCTGGAAGGCTGGCGGCAAAGCTCTGCATACCAAACTGCATGAGTTTTTCATGCTCTGCTGGGACCAAGGAAAGCTGCCTCAGGACCTTCGTGAAGCCATCATCATCACCCTGTACAAAAACAAAAGTGAGAAATCAGATTGCTCAAACTACAGGGGAATCACGCTGCTCTCCATTGCAGCAAAATCTTCACTAGGATTCTCCTTAATAGACTAATACCTAGTGTCGCCGAAAATGTCCTCCCAGAATCACAGTGTGGCTTTCACGCAAACAGAGGAACTACTGACATGGTCTTTGCCCTCAGACAGCTCCAAGAAAAGTGCAGAGAACAAAACAAAGGACTCTACATCACCTTTGTTGACCTCACCAAAGCCTTTGACACCGTGAGCAGGAAAGGGCTTTGGCAAATACTAGAGCGCCTCGGATGCCCCCCCAAGTTTCTCAACATTGTTATCCAACTGCACGAAAACCAACAAGGTCGGGTCAGATACAGCAATGAGCTCTCCGAATCCTTCTCCATTGACAATGGCGTGAAACAAGGCTGCGTCTTCGCACCAACCCTCTTTACTAGCTTCTTCAGCATGATGCTGAAACAAGCCAATAAAGACCTCAACAATGAAGACGGTGTTTACATCCGGTACCGCATGGATGGCAGTCTCTTCTGAGGTGCCTGCAAGCTCACACCAAGACACAAGAACACTTGTCCGTGAACTACTCTTTGCAGACAATGCCGCTTTAGTTGCCCATTCAGAGCCAGCTCTCCAGCGCATGACGTCCTGTTTTGCGGAAACTGCCAAAATGTTTGGCCTGGAAGTCAGCCTGAAGAAAACTGAGGTCCTCCATCAGCCAGCTCCCCACCATGACCACCAGCCCCCCACATCTCCATCGGGCACACTGAACTGAAAACGGTCAACCAGTTTACCTACCTCGGCTGCACCATTTCATCTGATGCAAAGATCGACAAAGAGATAGACAACAGACTCGCCAAGGCAAATAGCGCCTTTGGAAGACTACACAAATGAGTCTGGAAAAACAACCACCTGAAGAAACACACAAAGATCAGCGTGTACAGAGCCGTTGTCATACCCACGCTCCTGTTCGGCTCCAAATCATGGGTCCTCTACTGGCATCACCTACGGCTCCTAGAACGCCTCCATCAGCACTGTCTCCACTCCATCCTCAACATTCATTGGAATGATTTCATCACCAACATCGAAGTACTCGAGCTGGCAGAGTCCGCAAGCATCGAATCCATCCTGCTGAAGACCCAACTGCACTGGGTGGGTCATGTCTCCAGAATGGAGGATCATCGCCTTCCCAAGATCATGTTCTATGGCGAGCTCTCCACTGGCCACCGAGACAAAGGTGCACCAAAGAAGAGGTACAAGGACTGCTTAAAGAAATCTCTTGGTGCCTGCCACATTGACCACCGCCAATGGGCTGATATCGCCTCCAACCGTGCATCTTGGAGCCTCACAGTTCGGCGGGCAGCAACCTCCTTTGAAGAAGACCGCAGAGCCCACCTCACTGACAAAAGACAAAGGAGGAAAAACCCAACACCCAACCCCGACCAACCAATTTTCCCCTGCAACCGCTGCAACCGTGCTTGCCTGTCCCGCATCAGACTTGTCAGTCACCAATGAGCCTGCAGCAGACGTGGACATACCCCTCCATAAATCTTTGTCCGTGAAGCCAAGCCAAAGAAAGAAATATGAAGTAGACTGTTTGACCTGCTGAGTTTCTCCACATTGTGGTTTTACATATTTTTTTACATTAACCTGGGGTCAGTCGTGACTGTGGTACTGTTGGGCACAGCTCCAGTTGCATCATGCAGTCTTTTTAGCAGTAAATCTCTGCCCCCTCTCCACTGCTATTACTTGTATTGTGGTCATCAGAACTGTTCTATCTGTCTTTCAGCTAATGCTCTATGCACTTCAAACATGTTCACTTTGCCCGATAGTCTATACTTTGGTTCAATAAAGTCAATTGCCTACCTAATCACTTTGCAATTAGTTTAAATGGCTATTTTAAATTAACCCTTGTGTCAGTAGATGGTGGAAAGATCAGAGGTGTATGCTAAAGAGAATAGGTTACAGCAGTTGTTCTCCACCTTTCTCTTTCCACTCACATACCACCTTAAACAATCCCATACTAATCACAGAGCGCTGATGGCTTAGGGATTACTTAAAGTGGTATGTGAGTGGAAAGAAAAAGGTTGAGAACCATTGAATTACAGGGAAGAAAGGGGGATGGTGGTGGGATTGATGGGTTTCCTTTTGAGAGTTGGCTTTCCATTTTATAAGGGAAATCAAATAGTTTAAATTAACACATGGAAACCAAAGTAATTTTCAATTTTGGCATATGTTTTTTCAAGGACAGGAGAGTGATTCTGTTCAGAAAAGGAACTCGGAGGTTACAAATCATCATATTCCAACAAAGTAGACCCTCTTCAAAATCTGAACTTGGAACCACAGCAGTTCTTGGGATTGGGAAGTCCGAAAATAGATGGAAACCCTGTCTCCATCATGACATTTATTCTTTTCTCTTTCACTCAATCTTGCATCCTTCTTCCATAATTTCCATTGAATTCATGGAAATCCACCTCACAGCAAACTGCAAAAATAACATGTAATTTTATTTTGCCTTTAAGAAAGAAACTTGTCTCATATTTCATTATAGAGCATAAGGAAAAAGGAACACCCAATCTCCATTTATCTTCAGCAATCATTGCCTAAAAGGAGATGCAAGCTAATGATGTGCTACTTTTGCCTGTTAACATCCACATTGATCTGAAATGACTGTGTGGAATTGTGATGCACCTTACCAAAATGCCTTTGACAAGGTGCCACTCATAATGCTGCTCAATAGCAAAAGAGCCCCTGGAATTACAGGAAAGATACTAGGATGGGTAAAGCCTTGGTTTATCGGCTGGAAATAGAGAGTGGGAATAAAGTGATCTTATTCTGGTTGACTTACCAGTTATCAGTAGCGCTTCCAATGGATCAATGTTGGGGATACTTCTTTTTACATTGTCTTAATAATTGGGATTGCGGAATTAATGGTTTTGTGGCAAAGTTTGCAGATAGGGTGGCCATTCCAAAAGAGGACATGGTCAATAGTTACCATATATTACCACGTATATTTTGGTGTATAAGTTGACCGGCAAATACTTTGACCCCTCTTTTTTAGCTTCATTTTAATCATTTAATGGGTCAACCCCCCCCCCCCCCCCCATTTTTGGACTGTCTGGTCCTCTCAGTAACAATCCACATTTTGTTGTAGCAGTCCAATTGCCAAGTAACAAATCTGTAAATTAAGCTAGTAAAAAAAAACATTAAAAAAAACCTCAGCCAGCCGGGCAGGAGCAGGAATAGCAGCCTATCGGGCAAGAGCGTCGACCTGGTTCTCCTGAATAGGACCGGCAACCTCATTCTCCCGGCAGAAGCTACATGGCAGAAGCAGCAACCTTGTTTTCCTGGCAGGAGTGGTGACCTTGGCTTACTGGGCAGGAGCATTGACCTCAGGCTCCTGGCTAGGAGCGGGGACCTCGGGCTATACAATTGAGGAATGTCTGAGTGGGTTATGGCAGCGCTTGGTGGTGGGGAGATGTTGGGAGTGGCAGCGCCAGCACTGGGGAGATGATTCCAGGGTTGATTAATATGTCAAATCAGCACTTCCAGGGTCAACTTATATGCTGAATTGGCATCAAACATTTTTTGACCTGAATTTAAGATCTCAAACGTATATCTGGTGTATAAGTCGACCCCATTTTTTGAGTGATTTTTTGATGGTCTCATGACTCAACTTATATGGTATTTTCATATCTCATATGTATATATAAAACACCCACCATACACACAAACACAGTGTGTTTAAAAATATATATTTTATAAAATATAAATGGTATTGCAAAAACAACAAATGCAAACATACTGTATATTTTATATATATATGGTAACCTATAACTATGTTCTCCTTTGGAAAGGCCACACAATAGGTGGAGGGACAGGTAGTGTTAGGAAAACAGAGAGGCTGTAGAGAGACTTCGATTAAGAGAATAAGCAAAAAAGTGGCAAATGAACTACAATGGTGGAAAGTGTATGGTCATCTACTTTGGTAGAAAGAATAAAAGGGCAGACTGTGGTGATGCACATAATTGATGGCCAGGTGAATTGGCTCCATGTGTTTCATGCATGTCATTGGAACAGCCACATCAAAGATGGTGTCGCGTGGCCTTCTTTTCCAGTAGAAGCTCAGTGCCCACATGCTTGCAGGTAGCACGCTTACATCATGATGGCGTACTTTCTGGTGCACTGGAACTATGAATGCCTTAAAAAGCAGCAGCACGCTAGTCAAATTAAAGTTCATGAGTTTTAACAAGCCCACCAACTGCTGGTCTTGTTCATTCACTCAGTTAGCATGCTCGCTACAAGACTATTATTTAGATGGGGATACAATTCAAAATTCAGAGGTGCAAAGGGATTTGGGAGTCCTCATGCAAATTACCCTGAAGGTTAATCTCCAGGTTGAGTGGGTGGTGAAGAATGTTACTGCAAAGTTGGCATTCATATCTAAAGGAATAGGATATGAGCAAAGATGTGATGTTGAGGTTTTATAAGGCATTGGTGAGGCTTCACTTAGAGCAGTGATTCCCAACCTTTTTCTTCCAACTCACATACCACTTTAAGTATTCCCTATGCCATAGGTGCTTTGTGATTAGTAAGGGATTGCTTAAGGTGGGATGTGGTGGAAAGAAATACATTTGAAAACAACTGTTTTCGTTGTGCATAATTGACTTGTTATGTGCACGGTTTCATAACTCCAAAGGAAATGGACTAATGACAATTTTTCCCAAGCAAAATATTTCAGTAACATTTGGGTCTTAAGCAGTGATTCTCACCTTCCCTTCCCACTCACATACCATCTTAAGCAATTCATTACTAATCACAGAGCACCAGTGACATAGAGAATACTTAAAGTGGTATGTGAGTAGGAAGAAAAATGTTGGGAGCCACTAACTTAGAGTATGGGGCAGAGTTTTGTGCTCCTTATTTTAGAAATAATGTCCTGGGATTGGAGAAGGTTCAGAGAAGATTCACAAAAATGATTCCTGAAATGAAGGGATTTGATGGCTCTTGGACTGTACTCCATTTGAGTTCAGAAAAATGAGAGGGACCTCATAGAAGTATTTTTAACATTGAAAAACTTAGACAGAGTAGATGTGGCAAAGTTTTTTTTCCGATGATAGGGGAGTCATGAATAAGAGGGCACAACAAGATTGAAGACACCCATTTAAAATAGAAATGCGGAAGAATTACTTTAGCCAGAAAGTGGTGAACCTCTGGAATTTGCTACCTCAGGCTGCTTTATAGGTTAAGTTGTTGGGTGTCTTTAGGGCAGAGATTGATAGGTATCTGAATAGTCAGGTTATCAAAGGTTCTGGGAAGAAAGCAGGGGAGTGAGGTTGAGTGGGAGAATGGATCAACCCATGATGGAATGGCAGAGCAGAATCAGTGGACCGAATGGCCTACTTATGGTTTGATGGTCTTTAGGCTTTGGAGATGCTACTTTAAAATAAAATGCCAAGGGTGGTTGAATGGGGATTTATGAAATTTCCAGATTCAATCTATTCATGATTGCTTTATACATCTGCTATTTGCCAAATATTGCAGATCTCCCGTGTAACAGCCTGGAATGACCCCATAGCATATGGGTTAATGGCACTAATATGTGTAACAGTTTCTGACAGTCTGAATCATGATGGGAACAGCCTGCAGTTCCGTTTGTAGAATATAACATCACTTTCTGACAGCTGCCTAAGCGAAACAAAGCTACAACAGTACTTGCAGATCAATGATTGCAAGAGCACAACTGACTGTATGCCCTGGCAAGGGATACTGGAGAAAGGGTAAAATGTACAGACATCTCTTGCTGCTTGCTCCCTGACTCCCAAAATCAACAAAATTGGAATAGCATTCCCAATGAAAAGCACACAGGTGGGAAATTTAATGATATCGTATTGCTGTTATTCTAATTCATTGCAGATTTACATTTTGCACTCAACTCATGCTGTTCTGCAAATTGAATAGCATGGTAGTAAGTGTCTGCAGATTAAGGACAAGAGCATGTAATCTGACTCTCACCAGAGTCAATCAGTTTGTGTTCTATGGAGCCACTGTTGTTCTTTCGGTGCAGTTACAAGCAATCCGAGTAATTTGTTGAGCATCTGTGAGCCCCTCAACAAGCCCTATGTCCATTGTTAGTCACTGCCATGAGCCCAATCTTACTTGTGTGCAAGTCATTCATTATTCTGAGCTTCCGTTGCAGCAAGCCTGGGCAACTTCATTACGTATCATTACGTAAACTTACTTGGAAGTATGTGTTAGGTGGGCTTCAAGCTAAAATATTCTCCATTAGTTGCAAAAAATAAACACTTCTTTCACAGATGTAAAACACATAAGTCTGCAGACACCATGTTTTTTTGAAAATTTTATTTATTTAAGAAAATTGTTAAGAGAAAAACAATATACAATCCAATATAAGTAATTATATATATATATATATATATATATATATATATATATAAAATTAAAAACATAAACACAAAAAAAGAGAAAGAAAAGAAAATTATACTCCTCCCACCCTCCCACACCATCAGCCAGCTCTCTTAGGGAGAGCTAAAAAAAAAGGAAAAATATATAATATATCAAAGTACATCTAAATGCATATATTCCAAATACAATAACCACTTATTGACAAAAAAAAGAATAATTATCATGCAAATTGTATGTAATTTTTTCCATAACAACACAGACTTTTAATTCATTATGCCATTGCGTTATATTAATCACTGTGTTATCTTTCCAGTACTTGCTACACATTTTCGAGCTACAGACAGTACTAAACGTACAAATGCAATCTGAAATTTATCCAGCTCTAATCTCTTTAAAGGAACCATGTAACCCATTAAAAAAATAGAAGGATCTAATGGTAACTTAATGTTATATAATTTTTCCAAAATTAACCTAATTTCTTCCAAAAATGGTTGTACATAAGCACAAGACCAAACAGCATGTAAAAAAGTACCAGTACATACACATATAAAACAAGAATCCGAGTTACTAAAACCATATTTTTTTCAATTTCTCTGGAGTTAAATATAACTGATTAAAAAAATTATAATTAACCATTCCATACCGTACATTCGTCAATTTAGTTACACTGTCGTAGCACATATCTGCCCAATAATCTTCAGGAAAAACAAAAGCTAAATCATTTTCCCACTTAAGCTTAGACTTCTCTCATTCCGGTTTATCCATATTGCCTTGTAACATTTGATACATAACAGAAATATATCCCCTTTTTGGAATAGAAGAAATCAAAGATTCAAATTCCATCAATACAGGTAAAGTCATCTCTCTACTCATACATGTCTTTCACCAAAGCACGAAGTTGATAATAAACAAACAAAGAATTTTCAGCAATATCAAAACGTTTCCTCAATTGATTAAAGGAAAGAAACTGTCCTTCTACAAAACAATCCTGCAATGTCTTTACACCTTTAAAATCCCAACTCTTTAAATACTTATTAAATATTGAAAAAGGAATAAGCTGATTATTATATAATGGGGTTAAAATTGACAATTTACCTTTTGATCCTAAAATCTTATTAGTTTTAATCCACACCTTTAATAAATGCTTTAATATCAGCATATTATATTCCCACAACAAATTTATATTCCATTGATATATAAATTGATGTAGCTCAATTTCAGAAAGGCAAGCCATCTCAACTTTCGCCCAACTTGGGGATTGGTCCAAATCCATCAATCTATTAATAAATTTCAACTGGGCTGCTTCATAATAATTTTGAAAATTAGGTAATTGAAGCCCACCTTACGCATACTTTCAAGTAAGTTTACGTAATGATACCCGTGATAATTTACCTTTCCCTAAAAATTCTCTCACGGCTTTATTTAAATCCTGAAAAAATCCCTTTAAAAGAGGAC
The DNA here is from genome assembly GCF_036971445.1 of Narcine bancroftii. Lineage (NCBI taxonomy): Eukaryota > Metazoa > Chordata > Chondrichthyes > Torpediniformes > Narcinidae > Narcine > Narcine bancroftii. The sequence goes on from NC_091472.1 coordinate 58,217,602, forward strand.
TCGGTATTGACTGAAATAAATATTGAATTTGAGGAAAAATATTCATCTTAATACAATTAACTCGACTAATTAAAGTTAATGGGAGATCTTTCTATTTAATTCAATCTGCTTTGATCTTTTTTAGTAAAGGAACATAATTTAACTTATATAAAGATTGATGATCAGTGTTTACAATTATTCCTAAATATTTAATTTTATCAGACCATTTCAATTTTATATCTTTATATTCTGAATAATCTCCTTCTCCAACTGGCAAACTTTCACTCTTATCCCAATTAACCTTATATCCAGATAATGTTCCATATTGCAATAAACATTCCTGAAGATGCAGCAATGATCGTTCACAAGAATGTTGACAGGATTTCAGGGTCTGAGTTACAGGGAAAGGTTGTGCAGACTGGGGCTTTTTTCTCTGGAGCATAGAAGATTGAGAGGGGACTTGATAGAGGTGTTTAAGATTTTAAAAGGGACAGACAGAGTAAATGTGGATAGGCTTTTTCAATTAAGAAAGGGGGAGATTCAAACTAGAGGACATGGTTTAAGATTGAAGGGGGAAAATTATAAGGGGAACATGAGGGGAAATTTCTTTACGCAGAGGGTGGTGGGGATGTGGAATGAGCTTCTGGCAGACGTGGTCGAGGCGGGATCATTGGTTACATTTAAGGAAAGATTGGATCGTTACATGGATAGGAGGGGACTAGAGGGGTATGGACCGGGTGCTGGTCAGTGGGACTAGGAGGGTGGGGATTTGCTACGGCATGGACTAGTAGGGCCGAACTGGCCTGTTCTGTGCTGTAAGTGGTTATATGGTTATGTGGTTATATGGGTCTGTCAAATATATCAAAACATCATCTGCAAATAAATTAATCTTATATTCATCATCCATAACTCTCATCCCTCTTATCTGTTCATTCAGTCTTATTGTTTGAGCTACTGGTTCAATAGCCAATGCAAACAAGGCTGGTGACAATGAACATCTTTGTCAAGTCGAACACATCAATTTGAACGATAATGAAACTTGACCATTTGTCACCACCCTAGCAATTGGGTTTGTATATAAAGCTTTAACTCAACCAATAAAAAAGGGTCAAATTTAAACTTCTCCAACAACTTAAATAAAAATTCCCATTCAACCCTATAAAAGGCTTTTTTCTGCATCAAGCGCAACCATTTTAGGTATCAATTTAGGTAAATACTTAGCAAGTCGATTTCCTAACACTTTTGCTATAATTTTATAGTCTACATTCAGTAGAGAAATAGGTCTAAATGAAGACGCTTGCAACGGATCTCAAACTTTTTTCAGAATTACAGTAATTAAAGCACTGGAACAAGATTCTGGCAACTCATGCTCTTCAGTTACTTGTAATACATCCTCAAACACAGAGGATAAATCTTCATTAAAAATATTGTAAAATTCCACAGAAAATTCGTCATCCCCTGTGACTTTCCATTTGGGATCTCCTGTATAGCTTCCTTAATCTCAAATTCTGTAAATGGAGCTTCCAATTCCACAACATCTTCCTCCTTTAATGCTGGTAACGTTAATTTAGATAAATAAGATTCAGTAACACCAATATCCTGTTTCCCCTCAGAAGTATGTAATTTTTGATAAAATGAATAAAACTGGTCATTAATTTCTTGTTTATAGGTAACTATTGAATTATTTTTAACAGCATTAATAATCCGTGAAACCTGTTCCGTCTTTAACTGCCATGCAAGTACCTTATATGCTCTCTCACCCAACTTGTAGTAATACTGCTTAGATTGATTAATTAAATGCTCAAATTAATAAGTTTGCAATGTGTTATAACATAATTTCAAATTAGCCAAAACCACTTTCTTATCTTCTGTCACATCTTTCTGAAATTCCTCCAATTCAGCAATTTGCTTCTCCAATTCTAAACTCTCTGCCATATATTGTTTCTTAACTTTAGTAGTATAACTAATGATCTGCCCTCTTAAATAACCTTTTAGTGCATCCCATAACACAAAGCAACTATCTACAGAATTATCATGCTCAGACAAGAACAAATTGATCTGTTCTTTAATAAAGGTAACAAATTCTGGGTTTTTTTTTCAATAAAATTGTGTTAAATCTCCATCTATAAGATGAACGTACCATTTCTGAACTTGCACAAAAAAAAAAATAAAGAATGGTCCGATATAATCCTACTTTTATATTCTGCCTGTAATACTCTTCCTTGTAAATGTGCCAATGCTAAAAAAAATCTATTCTGGAAAATGAATCATGTTGAGACGAATAAAAAGTAAAATCCTTCTCCATAAGATTGACCCTTCTCCAAAAGGATCCAAAACACAATTGAAATCTCCCCCAACTAAAATATTTTCATTAGCCTGATTTAACAACATCAGAAATAAAATGCTCATCATTTAAGTTAGGTGCATAAACATTAAGTAAAGTCCAAGATTCAGCAAAAAATTTTACAATTCACCTTTAAAATCTTCCCAGCATTTCCTTACATAGATTGTAATTCAAAAGGCAAATACTTAGGAATTAAAATCGCTAAACCTCTTGCCTTGGAATTAAATGAAGAAAAAAACACATGACCAACCCAATCTCTCTTCAATTTAAATTGTTCTTTTTCAGTTAAATGTGTTTCTTGCAAAAAAGCAATATCAATTTTCATTTTCTTAATATAAGCCAAAACTCGTTTTTGCTTAATTGGGTTATTTAACCCCTGAACATTAAAAGTTGCAAATTTCAGATTAGACATCCCTACGAATTAACAATATGATCACTCACTACAAATTGCTCCCCTTATAATATCTTAAAATCACTATCCCTCCCTTAAATATATATTTTTTTAATTCCAAAAAAAAATTTTTATTAACCAAAAAAATACTACCCAAAGGTAGTAACGCCCTTAAAAAACTAGGTGTGGTGAACCCCACTCATGGCAGATGACTATCAAAGATTTCAGTGCCATCCACCTCAGTCAGAAATACATTATTCACATCAACATAATCAAATATAATCAATATATTCAACCCATTGACTCCAATCCCATTGATTGTTTGGGGTCTTCAATGTCAATAAGACTTTGAGTTAGCACTTATTTCTTTCCATTCTTCCCATTCCCATTGCCATTTCCATTTCCGTTTGTCTTCCTTTTAGGTGATGGCATTTCTTCACAACTCTGATAGTGAATTAGCAAAAATTAATGCATTGTGGTCATTTTCAAAAAATTGAGATTGAAAATTACCATAAAAGACTTTTAACACTGCAGGATAACGAAAAGCAAATTTGTAACCTTTCCACCACAACACTTCTTTAGCCAAATTCCACTTCCAGATGCTCCTGCATGCTGCCCAGTAAAGGTAAGTCTTCTTCCTCTTCAAATGTCATCAGTCCCTTTCTGGTGCGGCTGTGGGTCTGAACACCTGATGACGACACCCCGACCACGTCGGGACGCTGCCGCTTGGGCCCCCCCCCCCACAGCCCATACCCAATCTAGCAACTCCCGAACCCTAGAGGCATCGCGCATGCCCGGTAAGGCCAGGGACTGCGCATGTGTGGCTTCCAATGCCACTCTGCGCATCCCCAGCTCACCCGACGGCAGCGCGGGCTCACGGGTTCCTCTCTCGGCCAAGTCACCTGCGTGCCCGTCATCATGGGCGCGTGGTTTGGCACCAACCAAGCTCGTCTTCAAGCTGGCGCCATCTTGCGAAGGCAGGATCGGCGCCAGTGACATACTCAGCCGGGCAGGGGTCTTTTGTGCCTTAGGAACTCCTGAAATTGGCTCCGTGGCTTCATTTAAGCAGGTAGGCCTCAATTCTTCAGTACTCTTAAAAGGTAGTTTCTTCTACAATTGAGTTTTTGGGTTTTTTTTTTACATTAGTAGCCATTGTAACTCACTAATGTTCCAAAAAATAAAAAATACAATTTTAATCACTTTTATAAACTTTAAAAATGGGTACTTAAAAAACTAGCTGAGGAAGGGTGGGATCGCACGTCTGTCCTCTCTGCCATCTTGCCATGCCCCCCCCCCCCCCCCACCAGACACCACGTTTGAAGTAAAAACAATGCTGAGAAACTCAGCAGGTCAAACAGTTTAGCTTGATGAAAGGAGCTAGCCTGAAATGTTGGTTAATCTTTGCTATGTAAAGTACCCTGTTTGTGAGTTTCTCCAGCATTGTGTTTTTACTTCTTTCGCAGGGGTGTTGATGGAGTTGGCTGCCAGTTCCAGGGCTTGTGCTAAATTGGTGCAGATCCCTGCATGACTTCAGTGATCAGCACCAATCTGCAGGGTTTCTGGCAAGCTTCTTGATGAAATAATTTTTTTCATTCTATGTACAATATACATCATCCTTTTTTTATAGTGAGGTCCATCAGTCTCCACCTGAGAATCTGAAGCTGGTTCTTGAAAAGAAAAGAGCCTGGCATTGGACAATCCAATAGAATTAGGATTGGAAGGTACAGTATATTGTCTTCCTTGAAATGTTGATATCTCTATTCCTTTGCCATGTGCCCATGTGGGCCAGACTACCCAGGGCATTGAAGAGTTACAGCAGTTTTCAGTCATGCTCTCACTGGCTGAAACATTTAACAGTTAGGAGTGACAGGCATGATCAGAGGGTCCGAACATAAGCAACAGCATCTGGTTGACTATCGCCAACAGTTAACAAAGAGAAGGTTAATAAGCCCAAATTTGGAATGGAAATATACCCAAGATTTTCATCCACAAAAGTGCCATAACTAACGTTCAGCCTCCATGCATGTTCCTTCACCCTACTAGATAGAATGATGGAAAATACAGTGAGAAGAAAAGTGGGTGGGCTTTTCATGCACTAGATGGCCAGTGCACTTTGCATAGTCTGCAGTCAATCCACATTGACATCGGACAAAATAGAATGGAAGGCAGCACTGAACTGAAGCTTTTCCAATCAGCTTTTAGTTCTTAAAGAACAACAGTGAAGACAGGGAATAAAAGGAGATAGAATTGAAAATCTATTTATTTATTTATTTATATGCCACATTTTAAACACCACAGAATGTTTCTCCAAAGGGTTAATGAAAGAATAGACAAAGCACAGAATCAACAAACACGAAAGACTAGACACTAGTCAAGGGAGACGTCTGGCAGAATAGTAATGGGTTGGAGTAACACGTGAGTGGTGACAAGCTGCCCAAACACATTGGCGCAGCTGTCTCAGCCCCGTGCCCTACAAGCCCAAACTATCTAGGCGGGCGTTACAGCTCCCTAGACAACCAGGACAAAAACACAGCCGAGATTTTTATCTGAGGTCAAGGGAATCAATACAAATTCGAAGCTTATCATAATTTCTTAAAGCTGCGGCAGTTATAATGAGCAACAGTAAAAAATGATAACACTCTTGGAGACTGGTGCCTCATTAGGGTAAAACAAAACAAGAGACTTAAGACTAAACACAATTTAGACTTTGGACTCAAAACATTACATAAAATTACCTAAATTACAAGCTAAATTAAATTTATTATACATAAAACACTCAGTTTCAATTATATAAAAAATGAAAAATCTGTGCTACTAATATTTCAACTAGAAATCAACACTAGACTGCAGAAGCCCTTGGAGGCTTCAGTCTCTCTGTTTATGTTCTCTGGTGCCTGGTGCCTGCCGCATAGACTCCCATATTAGCATTAACCCCCACAACGCCGCCCCTCAGTAGTGCCTCACCAGTGTGGAGAAGTCCCAGCCCCACAAACAATCCACAGTCTGGCTCCATAACATCGGTGAGGCATCCCCCCAAGTACATCTGCTAATGTCACCTGGGCTCCACCTTGGTCGCCACAGCTCCACATCGGTTATCCCGACCACAGGTTGGGTCGCCCTGGCTTCCACAACAGTCGCTTAGGCCAGACCGATATTCCAGGCTCCCACCTCAGCCGTCAGGTCCTCCGCAATGGACGCTCCTCAGATAGAGCCGGAGTCGCTGCCAGCAAATTTTTCAGACCACAGTAGATCCCTCCAACACTGCTTCATGCTCGTCTGCCAGTTCCCGTTCCTCAGACATCGTGCACAGCTACATACTTAAGGTTATGTGCACCTGAGTCCGGAAAGCTGCATTGTGACAATGATTCATTTTTTTGTGCTTCTTTGATTATTTTAAAGCAGTGTTTCTCAATCTTTTTCTTTCCACTCACCTAATTAACTCGTTATTTGCACCGTTTCATAACTCCGAAGGAAATGGGCCAATTACGATTTTTCTCAAGCAAATTATTTCAGTAACAATTGGGTCTGGAGCAGTGATTCTCAAGCTTCCCTTCCCACTCACATACCATTTTAAGTAATCCCTTGCTAATCTCAGAGCACTGATGGCATAGGGATTACTTCAAGTGGGATGTGAGGGGAAAGAAAAAGGTTGAGAACCACTGTTTTAAAGCATAGGTGAATTCCAAGGAGAACTTTTCCTTTTTTTTTGAAGACTTTATTTAAAATTTTATAACATGAATACAATAGAGAATTACATTTAAAGAAAAATTTAAAAAAATTAAAATGGTATGATTACAATATTACATCAGAAAACTACACAAAATAACCCCCCCCCGTTAATTGTAACACAATATTAGTAATCTAACTTAAAATTAGTCCAGCTCTCCCCCCCCCAAAATAAAGAGTGAAGAGTTAATAAAATTAACAATATTATATATGGAAAAAAAAATACCCACTTACAAAAAAAGAGATAAAACTTAACCTAAAAAAAATTCTAACAACAAAAAAAATGTCAAGAAAACCTCAAATAAGTGTGCAAACGTAGACAAATGAGGAAATGAAAGTTTGTTTAGTGCATTTCATCCTATTCTTAGAATGATGAAGAAAGAATTCTTGAGTTATATTGGACCAGAGAAGGTAACTTATTTAGTGGAAGATGTTCCAATTCTGGCAGGACCAGCATTGTTGTAATAAAATTGTTAGAAATGATTTGTAACAAAACTCCATGCACTCAATTAATGGACCAATTTGAATGTATTAACTACAAATGTTAATTCCTCATCATCTGGGAAAACAAGGAAATGAATATAATGTGGCAAAAATGCCAGACATAGAATCATGGACATATACAGTCCAAAATCTGGCCCTTTGGCCCACCTCATCCATGTTGACCATGATGCCCATCTATTGTATCCTTTTCATTGGGAATACTTTTCTAGTATTGGACCAAATGCCTCTAAATATTGAAATGAAATCTGCCCCTACTTCCTCCTCTGACTGGTTGTTCTCCCCACCCCCCCCCCACCTCTCTCTCTCTCTCTCTCTCTCTCTCTCTTTCTCTCTTTCTCTCTCTATCTACCTCTCTCTCTCTCTCTTTCTCCCCCTCTCTCTCTATCTAACCCTGTACCTTCTAGTTTTAGACTCCCCTGCCCTATTAATAAAGATTCTGGCTATGTATCCTCTCTATACCCCTCATAACTCTCTATAACTGGGTGGGCAACCTTTTTTTTAACACTCACATTCATTCTGATTGTGGTTGCGATTCTGAATATGATATGAGCTCACTCTTTCTCTAAATTTATTTCGGGGAGTTTTTTTTCTCCAGAGGAACAACCTAATAGGTATTCTGAAAGGTGGCATGGACTCTATATTTTGACTTTGTATGTTATTGACATGATTTAAATAACCCACTGGGCCTATGTTTAATGGGTAAGAAAATATAAATTTATCTTCAATTGTCTTACGGGTTTATACTTCCAGATTATGTCCTGGCAAGGCCTGGCATATCGCTCACTCTATCATTGTAATTAATCTGGGGAATAAATCCCCCTTCGAAGAGTTATGGCATCAGCATCAGGCAAGCCTAAAACACAATACCATCTGGCAAAGCTGCCATGGCACATATTGAGCAGCACCAACAATATACAATGGACAAAAATAGGTGATTTTCCAATTAACAGAGAAGATCAAAGGTCTGTACTCCCACCACATCCAGTATGAATGACTGAAGATGAGCCAACAGGAACATCCCAGCTTCGACAATGGTAGATGTAAGCATCAATGACATATTTGTACCATGAAAACCATCTTCAGCCAGAAATGCCACGAATAGCTGAACTATCTTTTGTCTGCTACCCTGCATTGTATTAACATTCCTGTGCAGAGTATATTTTAAATGATAAGGTCTATTTGAAGCTTACATGCCTTTGAGTATGTGGTAAACCACTGTTATACCACGATTGGCTGCTGCCGGCTGGACATGCCTCCTGAGACCGATCCTACCCATAACCCCTTGCATGCTCCCATTCATCCTGCTATGATCAGTTGATGAGGTTGATAGCTGCTCCAGTCTATAGTTAATAAAAGCCTATAAGTTTCACAATTTCAGTCTTTTGTGATTATTGATGGTGCTTCAATTTTATTAACTATAATTTTCAAGAAAGATGGAGCAGTACCTGAAACCTGAGAGGCTCAACATAGATCCTCGATCGTCTGATGCCCTGAACACGTTTAAACTTTGGCTACGCTGTTTTGAGGACTTCCTGATAGTGACCGCAAACCATGGAAAAAAACAACTTGAAACTCCTCTTCTCACAGATCAGACCCTTGGTGTTCCCAATGATCAACGGTACCAGTTTATACTCAGAGACCATGTGTATACTGAAGGTCCAGTATTGCAGAAGGGTGAATGAGTCAATGTTAGGCACCTCCTTGCCACCAGAAATCAGTGACCCGGTGAGTCAAGGGCCACCAGGCCCTATGCAGAGTGCACAACTCCAAGACTGTGATGACCACCCAGAATGCTGAGGACCTCAACCAGGACATCTATGTGGCCGGGATACGTTCTGAGTACATAAGGCAGAGACTCCAAGAGAAGAAAGTACTTGATCTACAAGGGGCGGTTGACCTAATAGAGACACTGGAGGTGGCCCTCGAAAACTTGGATGATTGCTGAGAAGCCCACCGGGGGATCTGCAGTTCTGGATTGGGTCATGTGCAATGAACCGGAGATCGTTAGAGAGTTAAAGGTCATAGATCCTCTAGGAAGCAGCGATCATAACATGGTTGAATTTAATTTAAAATTTGAAAAGGAAAAAAAATTACAGCATGTATCAATTTTTCAGTGGAATAAAGGAAATTACTGTGGTATGAGAAAAGAATTGGCTCAAGTAAACTGGGAAAGCAAACTAATTGGAGGATCAGAGTAAGACTGGAAGATATTTTTGCAAGTAATAAAAGGCATGCAGGATAGATATATTCCAAGGAAAAAGAAATTTGTTGAAGAAAAGATGGTACCATTGTGGCTAACAAAAGAGGTGAAGGCTAAGATAAAAGCAAAGAAGAGGACATACAAGGAAGTTAAAATTAGTGGGAAATCAGAGTACTGGGATTCCTTTCAACACTTTCAGAAAGAGACAAAGAAAGTCATTCAGAAAAAAAGATGAGCTATGAAAGGAGATTAGCTAACAATGTTAAAAATGATACTAAGAATAAAAGAGAGACACATGTTGACATATGACCGATAGAAAACGATGCTGGGGAAATTATAATGGGTTATAAAGAGATGGCAGAGGAACTTAATAAATATTTTACATCTGTCTTCACCGTGGAAGATATTAGTAATATCCTGGACAGTCAGAGGCTTCAGGAAGTAGAGTTAGATTCAGTTAGGGTTACAGAAAAAATGTGCTAGGCAAACTAAACGGATTAAAGATAAATAAATCTCCCAGGCCAGATGAGGTGCATCCACGGGTTTTGAAAGAGGTGGCTTTGGAGATTGTAGATCCATTGGCAATGATCTTCCTGATATTGATAGACTCTGGAGAGATTCCAGAGGATTGGAAGGTCGCAAATGTGGTTCAGCTGTCTAAGAAAGGTGGGAGACAGAAAAAAGGAAACTATAGGCTGAGTAGTCTGATGTCAGTGGTTGGGAAGATATTAGAGTCGATCCTCAAGGATGAGGTGATGAAATACCTAGAGATGCATGACAGGATAGGTCCAAGTAGCATGGTTGTTTGAAGGGTAGATCCTGCCTGACCAATCTATTTAAGTTTTTTGAAGAAATCTCAAGTAGGATAGACAAAGGGGAGGCTGTGGATGTTATCTATTTAGATTTTCAAAAGGCTTTTGATAAGGTGCCACATATTAGGCTGTTAAATAAGATGAGGGCTCATGGAATTACAGTGAAGTTATTAAACTAGATAGAAAAGTGGCTGATAGGCAGGAAGCAAAGGGTTAAAATTAAGGGTTCCCATTCTGGATGGCACTTGTAACTAGTGTGTTCCGCAGGGGTCGGTATTGGAGCCGCTGTTGTTTACAATTTATATTAATGATTTGGATTGTGGTATAAATGGTTTTGTGGTCATATTTGTAGATGACACTAAGATAGGTGGCGTAGTAGGAAGTGTAGTAGAAACCGTAAAGTTGCAGAAGGATATAGACAAATTAGGAGACTGGGCAAAATTATGGCAGATGAGATTTAACATAGGGAAATGTACAAATGTACATTTTGGCAGTGGAAATAAACTGGCAGAATACTATCTGGAGGGGGTGAAAATTCAGACCTTGGATGTGCAAAGGGACCTGGGTGTCCTTGTGCAGGGAAACCTATAAGTTAATGACCAGGTGAAATTGGTAGTGAAGAAAGCGAATGGTATGTTGGCAGTCATTTCAAGAGGAATAGTGTATAAGAATAAAGAGGTGTTAATGAGACTCTATGAGGCAATGGTGATACCTCATTTGGAGTATTGTGTGCATTTTTGTGCCACCTATTTTAGAAAGGATGTGATGATGTTGGAGAGGGTGCAGAGGAGATTTACTAGGATGATTCCTGGAATGCAAGGGCTAATGTACAAGGAGCGATTGGCAGCTCTTGGATTGTATTCATTGGAGTATAGGAGAATGAGAGGAGATTTCGGAGAAGCATTTCGTATTTTGAAAGGTTTAGATAGGGTAGATGCGGGTAAGATGTTTCCCTTTGTGGGTGAATCCTGGACAAGGGGTCATAGTCTAAAAATTAGAGGTGATCCATATAAAACAGAGATTAGGAAGAACTTTAGCCAGAGGGTCTTGGATCTATGGAACTCACTGCCACATACAGCAGTGGAAGCCAGATCACTGGGAGTATTTAAACAAGAAATAGACAAGTATCTCATTAGTGAGGGCATCAAGGGATATGGGGAAAAGGCTGGTAATTGGAACTAGTATAGAGTAGCTTAGTGTAGATTTACGGAACAGACTCAATGGGCCTAGTGGCCTGTTTCAGTTCCTTTGTCTTGTGATCTTGTGATCTTGTGATCTCTTGGCCGCTGCAAGTCCTGCTCTCTTGGGATGGGGAATCATCCCATGTCGTGAGCGATTGGTCTCTGGCACCATCCCACTCCTCTAGTGACCTGACCTCGGCCATCATTGAGGGTGATCGCCCCGACCCCAACCGCATGCAATGCATGCAATGGATGACTCCATGGTGTTCCAAGTGGAAAGTGATGCGTCCGATTTTACCCTGGCTGTCACACTCAACTAAGGGGGAAGATCCGTCACCTTCTCCTCATGCATCCTCCAAGGCCCTAAAATTCGCTACTCCTCAATCGAAAAGGAGACACAGGCCATCATGGAGGCAGTACACCACTGGAGGTACTACCTCACAGGAAACCAATTCACCCTCCTCATGGATCAGCGAGCGGTTGCATTCAAGTTTAATAATAAGCAGAAGGGAAAAATCAAGAATGATAAGATCCTCAGGTGGAGAACTGAACTGTCCACTTACAACTAAGACATCCTATACCAACCTAACAAACTTAATAAGCCCCCGGACGCTCTATCCCATGGAACTTGTGTCACAGTGTCCAAATGGACAGACTGCAGATCCTCCATAATAACCTCTGCCACCCCAGAGTGACTAGGTTTTTTCATTTTATTAAAGCCCTGAACCTACCATACTCTGTTGAGGAAGTCATGACAATGACTAAAAACTCCCAGGTCTGCACCAGACAAGGCATACCTCAACAAAGCTACCTGCCATTCAAGTGCCTAAACATCGATTTCAAGAGTCACCTCCCTTCCTCCAACTAGAATGTTTACTTCCTAACCATCATTGATGAATACTCACGCTTCCCTTTCGCTATCTCCTGCCCAAACATGACCATGGCTACTAAGGCCCTCCACAATGTCTTCACACTCTTTAGGTACCCTGGCTTTATTCACAGTGACCAGGGGACCTCAGTCATGAGTGGTGAGCTGTGGCAGTATCTGTTGGCCAGGGGCATTGCCATGAGCAGGATCATCAGCTACACCCTGGAAGGAATGGTCAGGTGGAAAGGGGAATGCCATGGTCTGGAAAACCATTAACCTGGCACTGAATTCACAGGGCCTCCCCATCTCCCAATGGTAAGAAGTCCTTGCAGACAAGCTCCACTCCTTACTGTCACTCATATGAACACAAACAACATGCCTCATGAACAAATGTTTGCCTTCCCTAGGAAGTCTGTGTCAGGGACTATGTGGCCTGCCTGGCTTACCTCCCCAAGATCATTCCTGCTTCAAAAGTACATCAGACAATCTCAGACTAATCCACTGGTCAAGAAGGTCCGCCTCCTTCACGTAAACCACCAGTATGCCTACGTTGCCTTCCCTGATGGGCTTGAGGATGTGGTCTCGATCTGGAATTTGGCATCATCGGGACTCTTCAGACACTCCCCCCCACTGCTACCTTGATGGTCCCTGAACGTACTGCTGATCACACTCCACCCCTGCAACTGTTGTCACCCATGATGTACTAGCACCACATTCATTCACCTGTCCATCCCACCCCCGATGAACTGTAACCAGTGACGACAGGCCAACCCCACAAGCTGCTCAGGGTGCCACGGCTGCACCCCAACCATTACCGTGACACTCGCTGCGGCAGAGGAGACTTAATCTGCAGAAATGTATATTTTCTTCATTCTCTTTTCTTTTCACACTGCAGGACTCTTCTTGAAAATGAGGGATGAATGTGGTAAACCACTGTTATACCGTGATTGGTTGTTGCCGGCTGGACATACCTCACAAGACCGATTCTGGCCATAACCCTTTGCCTGCTTCCCATTCATCCTGCCATGATCAGTCGATGAGGTTGGTGCTGTTCTAGTCTGTAATCAATAAAAGCCTATCAGTTTCACAGTTTCAGTCTTTGTGATTATTGATGGTGCATCAGGGAACATGATTGCTATTCACACAACCTCTACCCTCTATACAACCTTGATCCATGAGTTTTAAGGAAAGTAAGTTCTATTTGGTGTTAATATCCAAAATTGACTCCCAAGCTAAATCATTTTTAAATGAGATGCCAATTGCTGTGTTTTATCTCTAAATGAAGTTAAAATTAACACAAACCTTATGCCCAGCTCTATTACAGCCAACATTTACAAAATGGTCAGTGAAAAAAGATTTAAATGGCACCCCTACAAATTCTAATAAAACTTGAAGCTTAAACACAGACTTCCCAAAGTTGTTAAGCTTCAGGAACCTGAGGTCTTACTTATTTGATTGTTCATAATACATCAATGGCTTCTTTTTAAAAAGGTTCTTGAAACTGCACATGTCATGGATTAGGGACTAAGACTATAACATTGCAGCTCCATTACTCTGAGAGTGTGGGTTGATGGAATTACAACTAAGATGTCACATATGGCCTTACGTCTGTACTTTTAATAAAGCATCCTTGAGATAAAACTTACTGCATGATTAGACTTGTTGATAACTTGATTAACCTGCTGGTAATGATTCTAAATGGTCCAACATGCACATCAGGCTTGAACTCTGGCTGGTTTTAAGCTAACACTGCACTTCTGTGGGAATTTTAATGAAGCCTTCTTAAAATAAACGCTGCCCAAATTCTTTGTCTGGAGGAATGCCAATGAATGGGAGAAACAAGTCAATAATCTGCAAAGGCTGAGGTGAATGTTTACATCAAAGCAGATCTCAGCAGAGATAGTACAAGGTGAATAGAGAAAGGAGAAAAATATTTTGTAGATCTGATATCTTTTTTACTGTGCCATGTTTACACCCTATGAGCTCAACATCTAATTAAAAGCATGGTAGTGGTGCTGTGCTTGTTTTTTTTGCCCATCGTATGAGCTTGTTTAAACAGTCAAACAAAAATAACTGCACTATCATGGTAAATATAAAGATTAACTCACTGGTCTGTTCATATTCGCTCACTGGCAGTGATCATCTGTTTGTAGTCAGCAAAGATATTGGGAAAGGTTTTCTGTTCAGTGGAAATGATCCACTGGAGCAGAATGGGTGAGTGAAAGCTGATGATTTAAGTTGTGACACCCTGGCTGAATTTGTATTTGTTTCAAGTCATCTGGGCTCCAGATTAGAATGAAGGAGAATTGTCCAATGTGTTCATAATAGTATCATTCCATCCCCTTCATAACTAATCTGTAGCGACTAACAGTCAGTGATAGTTTATACTATCAAGCAGTGAAGACCAAAACAGTGGGATTCGGGCCATAGATTCCCGATGGACTAAAAGCAAAAAAGGTCATTTTAAAGTAAATGGACTAATGAATTTGACTTGAAAATATCTTCCAAAGAAGAGGAATGCAGAATACCTAGGAAGTAGGCAAGAGCATTGAAATTGCCATAACTAGTACATAACTCTGCACTGGCGTATGTGAGGGTAGATGATGTGGATGCCCCTGAGGGTGATGGGCAACTGCCTAAAAAGCTGCACTCTACTGTTCATTTAGGTCATTTTCATAATGAACACCTTCAGCATGACAAATTCCACTAAATAAATTTACAAAATTGCTGATTAATTAATCAAAACAAGATAAATTTTGGGGCCATATGTCATTATTTTCATTTTCATTATTCCATTTAAGCTATTGAACTTCTTCCGGTTTGGGATCTTGGAGCATGACTCCTGCTCCAGTTGCTGAACCCATGCCAGCACTAACAGTGTACTTTTGATATTCTGCGGATGCCAGGGACAATATTTTCTTCTGAATCATTATGGGATCTGGTTGCATATTCAGAGATGCATCCATAAGGTGAGGGGTAGCCTTTGATCAGAATCAGTCAGAATTTATTGTCATGACATTTGTTGTTTGGCAGTAGCATTACGGTACAAATATTGCTATAAATTACATTTCAAATTAAATGAATAATGCAAGAAAGAGAGGTAGTGTCTGTGGTTCATTGTCCATTTAGAAATATGATGGCAGAGGGGAAGAAGCTGGGTCTGCATCTTCAGGCTCCTCCACCTCCTTCTGGATGGTGGCAGTGTGAAGAGGATATGGTCTTGGGTGGTGAAGGTCCTTGAGGATAAAGACTGCTTTCTAAGATACCGCCACTTGTAAATGTCCCTCCTTGATGGAGTGAAGGTCGATCCCCTTAATGTCATTGGCCAAATTAACAACTCTCTGAAGTTTCTTCCTGTTCTGTCCATTGGCACCTCTAAACCAGAACAGTGATGCAACCAGTCATAATGCTCTCCACGGTACACCTTTAGAAATTTTCAAGTGTCTTTGATGACATACCAAATCAACTCAAACTCTTCATAAGATATAGCTAATGGGGAGCTTTCTTCGTGATTCCATTAACATGGAGGCCCCAGGATAGATCATGTTGAAACCCAGGAATTTGAAGTTCTTGACCCTCTCCACTTCTTACCCCTCAATGAGGACTGGTTCATGTTCTCCTGATTTCTTCCTGATGTCCGCAATCAGCTAACGTTGAGTGCAAGGTTGTTGTTGTGACATCACTCAACCAGCTGATCTGTCTCCCTCCTCTACCCTTCCACATTGCCATCTGCCCACAACTGTGGTTCATCAGCAAATTTGTCATGATACAGTCATGGGGGTTGAATGAGATAAGTATGCATCCTTGAGGTGTGTCTGTGTTGATCGGCAGTGAGAAGGAGACGTTATTTGATTCACCTTTCAATGAAATGCTCCCTTATCTCCTGTTACTGGCTCCCAATGTTAAACCTGGTGTGATTGGCTGCACTATTTCAAGCATCATCATAAGTTCAGCGAGAAAAAGTTGGAAATTCTCTATTAATGAAAGGACTGCATTAAAAGTCACTGAAAGACAGAGTCATAGGCCCAGCTTGTCCACGCTGAATAATGTGCCCTCTTAGTCCCACTTGGTTGCATTAGCAGGGTTCTTTTTAACCTGTTCTTATCAGTAGGCTTGAAGAGGATGCATAATAAAACTAGAGTCCCTTCCTTGGCTATGAAATTGCGAAAGGTGCTCTTGCTGACATGTCTCTCCATGGTCTCATGCTCTGCCAGACTGAGACCATCTGCAAATTGGAAAAACAATACCTCATGTTCTGACTGTGCACCCTCCAACTGGATGGCATTAATATTGACTTCTCTGGGTTTCGTTAAACCCCCCCCCTTCCCAATTTCTTCACCAGTCGCCTTCCCCTACTTCTGCCTCTCCATTCCATCTCCTTTCACCCAAACGTGATCAATTCTTACCTCGTCCCTTATCATATCCAATGAACAACTTTTGTTTGTCTGGATTCTTCTCGCAGAGACTTCCTGCTTCAGGTTTATTGTGTTTATTCCATGAAGAAGGACTCAGCCCAAAACGTCGGCAATATATCTTTGTCTCCTATAGGTGCTGAAAAGACCAGCTGGGTTTCCTTCAGCATTTTGATATGTTTTTAATACAACCTCAGTGTCTGCAGACTTTCATGTTTCTCTCAATAAAGGTTAATATCAGCGATGTTATGAGTCCAGAGGGCCCCAAAACCCAGCACCAATAGAAATTCACCAAGGGAAATGGTTACTTAAACAAAAGTTGCTTTTAATTTTCTTGAAACATAAAAACAGGATCAAAATTTAACTTATTACTATTAACAAATTAACCCCCTTCTAATTCTAAGCACACGTGTACGTAATGTGTATACGTTCATGAAAGTTTTTTTGATTCACAGTCCAATCTCACTTCTCACTCCTCCAAGTTCCTCAGTATCAGGGAATTCTTATACTGTGCACAGAATTTAACATTTATGAATTTTCACCAGACTCTGGTGTTAAAGGTAAATGGTTACAACTCAGGAAGGTTCTCGTTGGTTTCTGAGAGATTTGTTGCTTGTTGGACACACACAAATTGATTTCCTCCAATCAGCCACTTCAGTATCTTGCTAAAGAAACTTATCCCATCATGGGTTTTTCCAAATTATAACCTCTTGTTCCAGGTCACCACAGAGTTCCTCTTGTTTCCCTTATTTCAGGAGAAATACTCTAGCCAATCATTTTTTCTTGTAAGGTTATAAGGGTTTTGAATAGGCTGAACTCAGAACTACGACCCATCTTCAAAATGGGATTTTCAACAAGCTGCCAGCTTGTTATGTTGCAGCCTCCAAAAGCTACTATAGAACTGACTTCTCTCTCTCTCTCTCTCTCTCTCTCTCTCTCTCTCTCTCTCTCTCTCTCTCTCTCTCTCTAAGAGAAGAATCCTGTTTGTTTTTTTTTCTGTCACCGCTTGTAAAAACCAGAACACCTCCCCAAGGCTCCAAAACCCAATCCTTGAAAGATCTTATCAGCACTTTGAGCCTGGACTGTTTATTTGCACCTGCTTCTGAAGTTCCTTCCAAAGCATTTCCATTGTCTTTTGCAAAGCCATGGGTACCTGCACGACTGGCTTCAGCCAAGCTCTTGCATTGTAAATGAGATGTGAAGTGCTACTCTGATTGTGAAGTGACCTACACTAAACACCCACAATCTATCTCTTTTAAAGACATATTAATATATAATATAAAATATAATATAACCCCTAACAGCGCGTTTTAGCAAGATCCATAATCACAGATAATGTGGCATACTTTTGTTCACTTGCATGTTAGGGGAATGATTATCAAAAAGCTTAAATTCACTCTGAAGGTTATTCACATCATTTGCATACATGCAAACTAAGTCAGTTTGTCAAGTTATAATTTGGTAAGAGGAGATATCTAATATATAGTAAAATCTGTTATCTGGAATTCAAGCGACTGGCAGCTTCAGGCAAAGGGCAAAAAAAATCATAGAAAACAAATAGATAAAAAATACAAAATCTTAAAAATGGCACCCCAGCGGTTAGTTCACCAATCACGCAACACACAATTTCAAGCAACAGTAAAATTCACTTACGCAGCAACTACCAGATACCGAGGGTTTTACTGTATCTAATTCTGGCCTGCATTTTGTCACTGTGATTGCATAGAGATTAGATGGAAACAGAATTGGACTGGGCTGTGGTGAAGCAGAAAAATGTCAGGACTCTTGCTTTAAGGTCTGATGAAGATTGTGAGTGCCTGGTGATGTCTTGCAACCTCATTTCAGGAACCGTATACTTCCAACTCAGACCAGTATTTTCTCATACTGTCACACACTAATGGCACACGTCATTTGGCATCTAATTCATGAAAAAATAAAACTTTTAAAATGTGAAGGAATATATTTTTAGGATTGAGTTGAAAAGAAATGACTCACGGAGATATTACAAACAGTTGTCCAATCATTCACCTGACTCATAGTTGGGTAGTTGAAAGAAGACCTCTCCTCTTCCTTAGCTGCCATAGTATAATTTAGAAATACATTTTTGGAAGGTGTACATTAATATTAGCATATTTTTGAGAAAAAAAAACTTTCTATGAAATAAGGAAAGTTTGGGACTGAAACAGACCAGAAAAACTAAGTTTTCAAGGTGAAGGACTTTAAACCATGGCAACAGGTCAGCAAGGGGCTCAGCAACTAGAGGATTCTCACAGGCTGCAGGCAGTTAGCGGCTGACAGTTGAGGGACTTACACAGGCTACGGGCTGCTGGTGACTTGAGGTTGAAGGACCCACATAGGCTGTATAGCGCTGGAGACTGGCTCATAGGAGCCAGATATTGGTATTGGAACTGGGATTCGTAAGGGTAGTGAAGGCAAGCAGGGCTTCTATAGGGTCTTGAGCACTGAAGGCTTCCTGATCGAGTTGGAGGTTTGGAACTGGAGCTTGGGTTGCCAATGGATCGAACAGGGGTCTGTGAGGTTGCAAAGGCTGCAGGGGAGCTGGAGGTGCATCCATGGGCATTTCAAGTCTCTGAAGGGACTCTTTTTTGCTACTCTTTCTCTCTTGTTGTAAAGAGTGCCAAGCAATGCTGATGGCAACTTTTTGTCTGCTTTACAGCATGGAAAAGGAAATTTTGTGTAATATTACATTTTCTGTATTATTGCGACAATAAAGGAACCTTAAATATTGAATCTTGAATTTAAGTTGGGAAATCATTGAACATCATTTTAATTTAAGAAACAGTATAAATGGAGTAAATTCAATTTAGCTGTTTGCTATATAAACAAAATGCTGAAAATATTCATCAGATCAGGCACAATGCTTCAAATAGTGGTGGAGCCAGAAATTCTTTGAACATTAAAGTACCTTGAAAAGTCCTTGAGTTAGGATTAGTATAGATTGGTCAACATGCATTCTGTGGGTTGAAGGCACTGTTTCAGAGGTGTATGATTGCATGACTTCATAACCTTTCACTATAACTGTAAATGTAAAAGACAAGTATATTTTGGAAATAGAGCAAAGGGAATGTCTGTGAGATGGATTAATATGGGGCCATTTGGAATAAGGCATAGGCTTCTGCTGAGGACTTGTTGTTGGGATCAGAGGGGGGAAGATCATAAGGAGATTGAAAGCACAGTAAAGGGTGGGAGAATGGAAAGAGATGAGACCAGAGGAAAGGGAAGGGGGAAAGAGATCGAGGAATATTAGAATTCAAGAAGTGTTCAAGTTTGCAATCTTTGATATCTGTGATGTGTGATGTATAGAGCATAGAGCATTGCTCCTCACAATGCTCTTCACAATTTTTATTCCCTTATATTATTAAATTTTTTTTTACTTTCCTTGGCTCATTTGAGATAGTATGAGATAAAGACTCTATGGTTACGTCGGGAGTGTGTGTGTGTGTGTGTGTGTGTGTGTGTGTGTGTGTGTGTGTGTGTGTGTGTGTGTGTGTGTGTGTGTGTGTGTGTGTGTGTGTAGAAAGCAAATAGGCTCTGCTTTTCCACAGCCATGGTATCAACCAGACCTCTGGAGACAATCTCTTGCAGCACGTTAGCACACCAGGCAATGTTGAGTGTGTGAGTGGAATGTTTATAATGAATTCAAGGACTTCATTGCGATGATCTGTGAAGCCTAAGGTCTGCTCAGAACCATCAGAAGCAGATTTGGATTGTTCAAAGTATATGCGTTTGACATAGTTCTAAATCATTAAAGTGTCTTCTGCAGAATGTGATACAATATTCAGTCAATCAGTCAATAACCTTTTAAATTATTGTGTCATTAAAAGGTGGCATGGTTACTGTAGCAGTTAGCACAACGCTGTTACAGTACGAATCCTGCGCCATCTGTAATGAGTTTGTACATACTCCCTCCCTGTGACTGCATAGGTTTTCCTGGGGGCTCCAGTTTCCTCCCAGCCTTCAAATCGTAGCAGGGATTGTAGATCAATTGAGTGTAACTGGGTGGCATGGGCTTGTGGGCCAAAATGGCCTGTTATCATGCTGTATGTCTAAAAAAAAAGGTTTACTTTATTTTACCATAGCTTGCCAAGCATCACACAATGTATTTGTATAACGATATAATTCAGTGTTAAGAGCAGTAAATGGCTAAAAATAAAGGGGTTCATTATTAATACAAATGTTTGGAAATTTGGTGTATTCTTTTATTTCTATGGTTAGCTTTACTTGTTTTGTCTTGAATACAGTTGTGCTACTTAGCCTTGAGCAGCTAAAGACTGTCAACTCAAGCCTACAATGTGGATTCTCTAAAGCATCTGAACCACCTGCAGTCAATTCTGCAGCTGCTTGGTCAAGTCATCTTATGTCAGCAAAGTGTCCCTTTAAATAGATACACATGGATCTAAGAAGTACTATATGCTCTGTGGTACTGTAGCTGTTCAATGAAGATCAGAGGTTGTACTCCAAAGCCCCAATTTATGCCAGGAGGAAGCAAACATGATCCATGTTATCCTTTGGTGTGCCAGCTGGTCCTGGACAAAATTTCAAATGAAATAAGTTGAATGTGGGTACAGGTATACCCCACTTTACGAAACTAGAGCATTCCTATGAAACTTCTTAAGCCGAAATGACGTAAAGCGAAGACTTATTCTCTAATATTGAAGGCTATTTTCGTAAAAGCAAAAACCCATTCAAATCCTTTCATAAAAAGCAAACACAGGTTTCTTTGTAAAAGCAAATTTTCATAAAGTGAGTATTTGTAAAATGGATATACCTATATAAGTATCCATCTCAATTTCCTAGTAGAAATGATTGCTGGTGTAAACCAATCCAAGTTAAATTACTTTTAAGTCCCTTTTTATATATAAAAAGATGTTGATGGATCCAGGGTATTGGCTATTATTCTTTGCAGTGTCCAGTATACTGAATGGTTGTGGCTTTCTATTGAAATGATGGCACTTTTCCCTTTCACTTATCCCTTTCACACTGCTGATTCCATGTGGGTTAACTGGCTAATTTAGTGGGTTTGTTCCCTTCCCAGTAATCGTGCAGTGTGAAATGTCCCAACCTGGCAGGGCAAGTTAAATTCCTGTTAAATTCAAATAGGCTCTGACACTTGATGGGGGCAAATGTCAGAGCCCAGCCGAGTTAACTCACTATCACCTTCTGCTTTCAATTGTCACCGCTGGAGGCGGGACCCCCCTTAAACTGCTGGGTTGCCATTTGACCAGGTAAATCATGGTGCAATGGGAAAGGCTCCTGAGTGCAGCAGGCCCGGTAAGTTTTCTTGCTGGGGGGGGGGGGGGGGGGGTTTGGAGTGTGAAAGGGGCTAATGATTAACATTGACCAGTTCATGTCTGATAAACAGGTCAAGTTCTTTGCTTGTAAACAGTACCAGAATAGTTTTAGGGAGTTTCTACTTGCAACTGATGAGCAGTCCGTCATATTAATCCTCTGCTATCAGCAGTGCGTACCCGTCTGTGCAAGAATAGCCCTGACCTCAGCAGCTTTGCATTCAGCCTTCGATTTGTTTTTCGACGTATTTGGAAATGCAGCTTCTTTGCCTGTGCCTCTGTGGATGAGAAGGAGGTACTTGCTGCCTTGATGTAGTTTAATGGCACTGAATCAACTCGCAATGGAATTTTTATTTAGACAATAAACGATCAAAGTTGAAATTTTTAAAATATGTGCCACCACATTTAAATTCAAGTATGATGTTACATTAATGCCACAGATAAATTTCAATACAAGATCTCACAACGACATAAGCCAGGAAACATACATGAATGGAAATTTGCTTGTTTACTTTAAAGAGCCTTATAAGTTTAAGCGGTGGTGAATCTGGAGCTGACTAGAAGGAGTTTGTATTTTCACCCTGTGACCTGTGTAGGTTTTCTCTGGAGGCTCTGATTTCCTCCCACCCTTCAATAAAAATGTGTTTGGTAGGTTAATTGGATGTAACTGGCTGATGATACTGGTTGTATAGGCCGGAAAGGCCTTCTACCATGCTGTATCATCAAAAGTTAAATAAATCAATTAATCAGCTGATTGGTTGGATGCAATATCACTACTTTGACTTCCCATTCCCTTTTGCTTTGCACCATTATTTTTTCTTGTTATTTTATCTCTGTCACAGACATTCCTATTTATTCTTTCCTCCCCTCTCTCCTGTCTCGGCAACTTAAAACATAGGTTACAGTGACCATTTGTAACATTTTGTTGTTCCAGATTTTCATTATGCACAGTATTTCCGAACATGAGACTGTAAGGGAGGAGAGGAGGAATGGATCAGACAGCTCCTTGGGCCTGTTCCACCATTCAATGGCTGATCCAATCTTGGCCTCAACATCACTTTCTCACCTCTCCTCCTTCCCTTTGGTTCACCCATACATCAAGTGTCTGTTGATCTGTGCTTTGAATATATTCAGTAATTGTACTATAACAGATCTTTGAAAAGAATCACAAACAATTAAAGAAGGAATCCTTCCTCATTTCTGTGTTAAACGGGAAACTCCTTATTTTTTAAACAAATCCACCTAGTTGTAGATGCTGTCTTTAGGCGGAATATCTGTACATCACCTACCTTGGATATCTCTCTCAGAGTCTTGTTTTCATAAGAGCATCACTGAATAAAACCTCAACCTGCTCAACTTCTCCTGATACATAAATGTTTTCATTCCAAAAATCATCCTAGTGAACCTTCACTGTACTGCGAGCACCTGTATATCTTGTCCTTAAATGTGGAGGCCAAAACTTTACGTAGTACTCCAGAATAATTTTTTTCCACTTTTATATTGTGTGATAATGACCAATATTTCAATAGCCTTCCTAATTATTTGTTATAGCCGCATTTCAATTCTTTATATTTCCTGTGCTGGGCACCACAGATCCTGTGTATTCCTTTCAAATATTAATTGTTATTAAATATATCTCTATTGCTTTTAAAATAGCTAAAAATTACTTTTACTATCAAAAATTTGTTTAAAGAAAATTATGAGTCATGTTAAGAAAGTCCTTGACGCAAAAGGTCCCCTCTTTCAATGACATAAATGTTGTCAAGAAACATAATTCTTCCTAAATTTTTATGTTTTTCAATCTAGATCTGTTTTGGTTCCTGAAGGGCACTACCAGTAACCACAGAGACAAGCCCAGGATAGGAATGGTGGCAAGGGAAAGGTGGCTCGACTTTTATGGCCCAGGATGACGGGGGAGGAGTCCGAGGGTATGAGTCTCCTGTGGGCGGGCCAGCTCCATATATATTACAAACAATGATAACTATATACAATGGAGGAAACATATCACCACATTAACCCTTCCTTTTAGAACGGAACACCCCCCCCCTCCTCCCTTAGACCAGGAACAGAAAAAAATTGCCAAGAGTAAAGATTCAGTCTCACCGGTGACCTCCTCTGTCTATGGGACCTGCGGGTAGCAGGGTTGGGAGTAGTCTGCTGTTCCGCCGGTAGAGTGTCTACAGGCGGGATCATTGTTGGACTAGGGAGAAGGTACTGTCTGTGTCGGAGCGATGTCTGTCACAGAACCAGAGGGAGGCAGGGTCAGTGCCCTGATGGGAGCCGGTTGCGTTGGAGTGAGGTCCGCAGGGGGTGGTATCCCAAGCGAGTCTGCCCCTAACAGTGAGTCCCATTGTGGGGTAGAGTGAAACGCAGGGTGAACAGGGGTGTAACAAGTGATTCCGGGCTCTCCGGAATGTGCCAGATCCCAGATGGGTACAGTGTCCTTGTGGCCATTGGGGTACCTCACAAAGGTGTTGGTTGCAGTACAAAGGAGCGAGCGGATGGCTTCCAATGCATCTGGGAGGACATCCTGCCAGCACAACACTGGCAGGTCTCTGGACTTCAGGGCCAGGAGCACTGCCGTCCAAACAGTGGCGTTCTCCTGTTCCACCTATCCATTACCCCTGGGGTTTTAACTGGTGGTCTTACTGGTGGCTATACCTCTGGCTAGAAAGTATTGCCACAGCTCCTCACTCATGAATGAGGAATCCCGATCACTGTGGATGTAATCAGGGTACCCGAACAGAATAAAGATACTGCTTAGTGCCTTAATCACTGTGGCCGAGGTCATATCTGGACAGGGGATGGCAAAAGGAACCTGGGAGTATTCCTCAATAACGTTCAGGAAATAAATGTTGACGAGGGAAGGGGGCTCTTGAAATCAATGCTTATGGGTGAGTGGCCTTAATGAAGTGTGCCTTGTCAGGGCTGTAGAACTGCGGCTTGCATTCTGCGCAGACCCGACAGCATCTGGTCATGGACCTGACATCCTCGATTGAGTATGGGAGGTTCCAAGTTTTGATAAAATGGAACAGTCTCATAACTCCGGGTTGGCAGAGGGAATCATGTAGGGTTTGGAGACAGTTGAGATGCATGCTGGCGCATGTCCCCTGGGATAGGGCATCAAGCGGATCATTGAGTTTACCTGGCCGGTACAAGATATCATAACTATAAGTGGAGAGTTCAATTCTCCACCTGAGGATCTTGTCATTCTTGATTTTACTCCGCTGCTTTGTGTTGAACATGAAGGCGAAGGCCCGCTAGTCCATCAGCAAGGTAAATAGTTTCCCAGCCAGGTAGAGGCGCCAGTGGTGCACCGCCTCAACAATTGCCTGCACCTCCTTCTCGACCGAGGAGTTTCGTGTCTCAGGGCCGTGGAGGGTACAGGAAAAAAAAGGCTACTTGCCTGCCTGCCTGGTTTAGTGTAGTGACCAGCGCAAAGTTGGAAGCATCGCTCTGCACCTGGAAAGGGATGCATTCGTCCATGGCATGCACTGTGGCCTTAGCGATGTCCTCTCAGATCTGTTGAAAAGCAGCCTGGGCCTCTGCCGATAATGGGAACGTTGTGGACCTAATGAGAGGGTGGGCCTTATCAGAGTAGTTGGGCACCCATTGTGCATAATAGGAGAATAGCCCCAGTCACCTCTTCAAATTTCAGGGTGTTTGGGACTGGGAGCTCCATGCAGTCGAGGTCTGGGGCAATGACACCGTGTGCTACGATGCATCCTAGGAGAACCAGGCAATTGGTATTAAAGACACACTTGTCTTTAGTGAATGTAAGATTGAGAGACTTTGCAGTCTACAGAAATTTAGCTAGGTTAGAGTTGTGGTCCTGCTGATCGTGGCTGCAGATGGTGACATTATCAAGGTAGGGGAAGGTCACTGCTAGATTGTGCGGAGACGCTGTTGGTGACACCAAAGGGAACCTAGTGAAAATGAAAAAGTTTCCCATCGGCCTCAAAATCTGTATAAATTTGGTCACTGGGGAGGAGGGGAAGCTGGTGATAGGTTGACTTAGGTCATTGGTCGAGAATGCACGATATTGCGCAATCTTGTTGACCATGTCGGCTATCCGGCAAAGGGGGTAAGCGTCCATCTGGGTGAAGCGATTGATAGTTTGACTGTAGTCACTGATCATCCGTGGCTTGCTCCCATCCCTGATCATCAGAACCTGGGGTTTCCTGGAGCTGGTACTTGGGCCGATGATCCTCTCTGCCAAGAGTCGCTGAACCTAAGCCCGGATAAGTGCCATGTCCTTGGCGCTGTAGCACCTGTTCTTGGTAGTGATGTGTCAACAATCCAGGGTGAGGTTTGCGAATAACGATGGAGGGGATACCTGAAGGGTGGTGAGGTCGCAGGCTGGAGCTGGTGACTGGGGGTGGGGTGAGGGGTCTGCAAGTTGTGGGTTCCTCACTGTGAGGGGTGGCTGGGGGGCTCTGAATGCCATCGTCACACTCTTGAACTGGCTTTGAAAGTCCAAGCCCAAGAGGATCGGCAAGCAGATTTGGGGCAAAACAAGTAGCGAAAGATTATCGTAACGCTCATTCCCCACCATCAGAGATGCAACACAATACCCCCCGATGTCAGTTTGGTGGTCTTTGGCTGCCAGCAATATCGAGCCGCTCATAGGCCAGACTGGGTGCGAGAGTCTGCAGGCAACATCCAGGTGAATAAAACTCTCTGTGTTGCCACTGTCAAATAGGCAGTTCATTTTATGTCCATTCATCTCAATCTGCATCACTGAGCGGGCAATTGGATGAGGGCTGGTCTGGTTCAGCATTACAGATACCAGGATTGGTGCATCGTCTTTGCCATCGGCTTGGAGGGCCGATGCACAAGATGGCGACCTCCATGTGGACCACATGGTCGTGGCTTCCGAGGTCAAGAAAGAAGATAGAAGTGGCTCGGCGGAGCGGACTGCGCTTGTGCAGACCATGCAGAAGACGGGGCCTGTGGCAGGTAAGATAACATAACATAACATAACATAACATAACAATTACAGCACGGAAACAGGCCATTAGGCCCTTCTAGTCCGCACCGAACCAAGCACCCCTTTCTAATCCCACCTCCCTGCACAATGCCCATAACCCTCCATCTTCCTCTCATCCATATACCTGTCCACCCTTTTCTTAAATAATACAATTGACTCCGCCGCCACTATTTCTCCCGGAAGATCATTCCACACAGCTACCACTCTCTGAGTAAAGAAGTTCCCCCTCATGTTACCTCTAAACCTCTGCCCCTTAATTCTTAACTCATGTCCTCTTGTTTTAAACTTTCCTCCTCTTAACGGAAATAGTCTATCCACATCCATTCTGTCTATCCCTTTCATAATCTTAAATACTTCTATCAAATCCCCTCTCAACCTTCTACGCTCCAAAGAATAAAGACCCAATCTGTCCAATCTCTCCCCATACTCCAGAAGCTTAAACCCAGGCAACATTCTGGTAAACCTTCTCTGCACTCTCTCCACTCTGTTTATATCCTTCCTATAATTAGGCGACCAGAACTGCACACAGAACTCCAAATTAGGCCGCACCAACGTCTTATACAATCTCAACATCACCTCCCAACTCCTATATTCCATGCAATGATTGATAAAGGCCAGCATACTAAAAGCCTTCTTCACCACCCTATTCACGTGAGTTTCTACCTTCAGGGAACGATGTACCGTCACTCCTAAATCTTTCTGCTCTTCTGTATTCCTCAATGCTCTCCCATTTACCACATATGTCCTATTCTGATTCTTCTTACCAAAATGAAGCACCTCACACTTATCAGCATTAAATTCCATCTGCCATTTTTCAGCCCACTTTTCTAAGGAGCCCAAATCCCTCTGCACTCCTTGAAAACCTTCTTCATTATCCACTATTCCACCTATCTTAGTATCGTCTGCATATTTATTAATCCAATTCACCACCCCATCATCTAGATCATTAATGTATATAACGAACAACAATGGAACCCCTCTCTGCACACACACAGTCTGTACTGGAAGTAGGGGCAGGATCCACCTGTCGGCCGTACGTGCTGCACTGCTTCAAACAAAGGTCTTACTTTGACATACCCACAGATAGTTTCCCCTCTTTCCGCAGCCTGAGCAGCTTGTGCCCGTTGCGGGACAAAGTCGTCGTGAGTGCTTCGCATGCCCACAGAAAAAGAACTTTGTGCGTTCGGTCACCACAGCTGCCGTCGTCGGGTTGCTCGACCCTGATGGCATCTTTGACGTGCAAATAGAGAGCCCACTTTTGCCTATGATTGATTCTGCGTGGCGCTGGGCCAAGTCCAGAGTCCTGATTAACCATATGGCTTGCTTCAGTGGCAACTGGTCTTCTTCAAGGAGATGCTGCCAAATGTAGTTGGACCTCAATCCCGACATGCAGGCATCCAGGACGAGGTCTTTGACGCACTGGGCCATTGGTACAGGAGCCGTTGAACTTCCCCCACAATCTTTCCCCAGCACGAGCTGAGCACGAATGAATTCTTTGGCCGATTCACCGGGTTGTTGCTTGCGGGAAGCCAGGAGATAATGTGAGTAGACATTAAAGAGGGCCCGGATGGAGCTCAGCCATCGCCTCGGTGTACATGGCACAGCCCCTGATTGCCTGAAACGCTCTCTGGCTGACTCGTGCTTGCAGTACGTTGAGTTTCTTTTCATCAGAGTCCACCAGGTTGACAGTGGCCTCAAGGAAGTTACTAAAGCAGCTGATCCACTGCTCATAGAGTTCAGACGTTGGGGGTCCTCTTCCAGTTGATCAGGGCGCAGCAGTTTCTCCATTACTGGAGAGATCATTTCTGTGTATTAAGTTGTAGGGCACTACCAGTAACCGCAGAGACAAGCTTTAATACACAGAAGACTGTTCTGGCCCAGATCCCAGGATAGGAATTGCGGCAAGGGAAAGGTGGTTCGACCTTTATGACCCAAGACTGTGGGGGAGGAGTCCTAGGGTATGAGTAATCCATGGGCGGGCCAGCTCCACATATACAACTAACAATGATAACAATATACAATGGAAGAAATATATCACCATAGTCCCCAAATCCTTTTTTGATTCTTGGGATTCTATCATATCTTTTACATGGAAAAATAAATCTTCCCCGCCTCAAAAAGGTTTTCCTTCAAAATATTAAAAAGAATGGGGACTTAGCATTACCTAACTTCAGGTTTTATTATTGGGAAGCTAATATTAAAAATATTACTTTTTAAATTAATCACAAGGAAAATTTAGGTGCTTCAAGATGAATAAATTTAAAAATTAAATATACCAAAAAATATTATTTTGATACTTAGAGCACCTTTACCTTTTCTGGCTTCCAAACTAACTGATGATTTTGTTGTGAGACATACATTGAGAATCAGTTTTCAATTTAGGAAACATTTTGGGTACCATAGATTTTTATTGATTAGTCCTATTTTAGGTCATACATTTTTTTTTACCGTCGGTTCAAGATATCGGTTTCCAACATTGGTCAAATTTAAGTATCCAATCTTTCTTTGGATATTTTTACTGACCAAATCTTGCCTCTTCTGATCAATTATCGACCAAATTTACAATACCTGGACATCAATTCTTTTGTTATTTACAGGTTAGGAGTTTATTGAATTCTTTAATTTTGGACCTCCCCGAAGACCTGGAACCGAATATGATAGAGATGATTTGTAATTTTTTAACCTAATTATAAGGGGGTGTTATCTGGCCTTTTTTAATTACTTCTAAATTGAAGAGATAGTTACCTGGACAGAATTTAAAAAAATGATGTGAACAGGAGTTTCAACAGCCATTTTTTGAAACTACATGGAATTCTATTTTGAAGCAAATACATTCACCTCTCTTTGTGCTCGACACTCATTAATACAGTTTAAGGCCGTACACCGGGCCCACTTTTCCAAAGTTCAATTGGCCAAATTCTATTCTAATCTCTTTTCTAAATGTGACAAATGCATTCACCTCTCTTTGTGCTTGACACTCATTAATACAGTTTAAGGCCGTACACCGGGCCCACTTTTCCAAAGTTCAATTGGCCAAATTCTATTCTAATCTCTTTTCTAAATGTGACAAATACATTCACCTCTCTTTGTGCTGGACACCCTTTAATACAGTTTAAGGCCGTACACCCAGCCCACTTTTCCAAAGTTCAATTGGCCAAATTCTATTCTAATCTATCTTCTAAATGTGACAAATACATTCATCTCTCTTTGTGCTCGACACTCATTAATACAGTTTAAGGCCGTACACCGAGCCCACTTTTTCAAAGTTCAATTGGCCAAATTCTATTCTAATCTATCTTCTAAATGTGACAAATTCATTCACCTCTCTTTGTGCTGGACACTCATTTATACAGTTTAAGGCCGTACACTGAGCCCACTTTTCCAAAGTTCAGCTGGCCAAATTCTATTCTAATCTCTCTTCTAAATGTGACAAATGTATAACTCAAGAAGGTACATTCTTTCATATGTTCTGGCTATGTCCTTCTCTTTCTAATTTTTGGGAAGGGATATTTCGAACCTTTAGTTCTTAATATTAGTTTGACTCCAAATCCTTTTCTCAGTCTCTTTGGAATAAGTGAGCCAACAGATTTGATATTGAATGGATCACCATCGCATGTAACCATATAACCATATAACAGTTTACAGCACAGAAACAGGCCCTTTGAGTCCGTGCTGGTTCACATGAACAACACCACTAGTTACCCCCTCTCACTCTCCACCCACTATCCCTCCAACCCCCTCATATCCATGTACACATCCAACCTTCTCTTAAATGACAGAAAGGACCCTGCTGCAACTATAGTTGTCCTTGCTTCCCTTATTGCTGGAAAGGCCATATTGATGAGATGGAAAGATGCTGCCCCTCCCACTCATACTTATCTGATATGATGGCATGTGTGACTTTGGGGAAAAAATTAGATGTTCCACTACTGAAATTAATCTTAATTTTGTTTCTTTATGGGGTTCTTTTCTCAATTATTTTCAAAATTTGTTGGATTAACTCTTTTCTGGTTTATGACCCCATTGGTTACCTTATATATATAAAACATATATAACAACAATTACAGCACGGAAGCAGGCCATTAGGCCCTTCTAGCCCTTATATATATATATCTATATATATATATATATAGATATATATATATATAAGCATGTTAAGCTGCAGGATGAGGTTAGATAAGTAGTATAGTAGTTTAATGTTTTTTTTCTTTTAAATGTAAAATAGGTTACAATACCATCTGTATTATTTTATGATTTGTTAATATTCCATTTTATTCTCATGTCTTCTTTTCTTCTTTGGCTTGGCTTCGCGGACGAAGATTTATGGAGGGGGTAAAAAGTCCACGTCAGCTGCAGGCTCGTTTGTGGCTGACCAGTCCGATGCGGGACAGGCAGACACGATTGCAGCGGTTGCAAGGGAAAATTGGTTGGTTGGGGTTGGGTGTTGGGTTTTTCCTCCTTTGCCTTTTGTCAGTGAGGTGGGCTCTGCGGTCTTCTTCAAAGGAGGCTGCTGCCCGCCAAACTGTGAGGCGCCAAGATGCACGGTTTGAGGCGTTATCAGCCCACTGGCGGTGGTCAATGTGGCAGGCACCAAGAGATTTCTTTAGGCAGTCCTTGTACCTTTTCTTTGGTGCACCTCTGTCACGGTGGCCAGTGGAGAGCTCGCCATATAATACGATCTTGGGAAGGCGATGGTCCTCCATTCTGGAGACGTGACCCATCCAGCGCAGCTGGATCTTCAGCAGCGTGGACTCGATGCTGTCGACCTCTGCCATCTCGAGTACCTCGACGTTAGGGGTGTGAGCGCTCCAATGGATGTTGAGGATGGAGCGGAGACAACGCTGGTGGAAGCGTTCTAGGAGCCGTAGGTGGTGCCGGTAGAGGACCCATGATTCGGAGCCGAACAGGAGTGTGGGTATGACAACGGCTCTGTATACGCTTATCTTTGTGAGGTTTTTCAGTTGGTTGTTTTTCCAGACTCTTTTGTGTAGTCTTCCAAAGGCGCTATTTGCCTTGGCGAGTCTGTTGTCTATCTCATTGTCGATCCTTGCATCTGATGAAATGGTGCAGCCGAGATAGGTAAACTGGTTGACCGTTTTGAGTTTTGTGTGCCCGATGGAGATGTGGGGGGGCTGGTAGTCATGGTGGGGAGCTGGCTGATGGAGGACCTCAGTTTTCTTCAGGCTGACTTCCAGGCCAAACATTTTGGCAGTTTCCGCAAAGCAGGACGTCAAGCGCTGAAGAGCTGGCTCTGAATGGGCAACTAAAGCGGCATCATCTGCAAAGAGTAGTTCACGGACAAGTTTCTCTTGTGTCTTGGTGTGAGCTTGCAGGCGCCTCAGATTGAAGAGACTGCCATCCGTGCGGTACCGGATGTAAACAGCGCCTTCATTGTTGGGGTCTTTCATGGCTTGGTTCAGCATCATGCTGAAGAAGATTGAAAAGAGGGTTGGTGCGAGAACACAGCCTTGCTTCACGCCATTGTTAATGGAGAAGGGTTCAGAGAGCTCATTGCTGTATCTGACCCGACCTTGTTGGTTTTCGTGCAGTTGGATAATCATGTTGAGGAACTTTGGGGGACATCCGATGCGCTCTAGTATTTGCCAAAGCCCTTTCCTGCTCACGGTGTCGAAGGCTTTGGTGAGGTCAACAAAGGTGATGTAGAGTCCTTTGTTTTGTTCTCTACACTTTTCTTGGAGCTTTCTGAGGGCAAAGACCATGTCAGTGGTTCCTCTGTTAGCGCGAAAGCCGCACTGTGATTCTGGGAGAATATTCTCAGCGACACTAGGTATTGTTCTATTTAGTAGAATCCTAGCGAAGATTTTGCCTGCAATGGAGAGCAACGTGATTCCCCTGTAGTTTGAGCAGTCTGATTTCTCGCCTTTGTTTTTGTACAGGGTGATGATGGTGGCATCACGAAGATCCTGAGGCAGTTTACCTTGGTCCCAACAAAGCTTGAAAAACTCATGCAGTTTGGCATGCAGAGTTTTGCCGCCAGCCTTCCAGACTTCTGGGGGGATTCCATCCATACCTGCTGCTTTGCCACTTTTCAGTTGTTCGAGTGCAACGACAATGGGCGTCTCCTGTTGGAGCTCTGCGCTGAACAGCGGCTTGTCATTACAAACACCCTTTTTCAGCAGAGGGACAGCCTTAAGACCACCTGGATGCATCCCCGATCCAAACACTGGCACCTCCTGGACTACATCCTGGTGCGAGAAAGTGACAAACAAGATGTGCTCCACACCAGGGTCATGCCTAGCGCGGAATGCCACACTGACCACCGGCTGGTTCGCTGCAAGCTCAACCTTCACTTCAAGCCAAAGCCCAGGAACAATAAAGCCCCCAGAAAGAGGTTCAATGTTGGAAAACTGCAGTCAGACGAAGCGAGAGGAAACTTCCAGGCAAACCTCAAAGCAAAGCTCGACGTTGCAACCCGCCTCACGGACCCGTCCCCTGAAACCCTCTGGGATCAGTTGAAGACTACCATACTGCAATCCACTGAAGAGGTACTGGGCTTCTCCTCCAGGAAAAACAAGGACTGGTTTGACGAAAACAGCCAGGAAATCCAGGAGCTGCTGGCAAAGAAGCGAGCTGCCCACCAGGCTCACCTTACAAAGCCGTCCTGTCCAGAGAAGAAACAAGCCTTCCGTCGCGCATGCAGCCATCTTCAGCGCAAACTCCGGGAGATCCAAAATGAGTGGTGGACTAGCCTCGCCAAACGAACACAGCTCAGCGCGGACATTGGCGACTTCAGGGGTTTCTACGAGGCTCTAAAGGCTGTGTACGGCCCCTCACCCCAAGTCCAAAGCCCGCTGCGCAGCTCAGACGGCAAAGTCCTCCTCAGCGACAAGATCTCCATCCTCAACCGATGGTCAGAACACTTCCAATCTCTTTTCAGTACCAACCGCTCAGTCCAAGATTCCGCCCTGCTCCAGCTCCCTCAACAGCCCCTAAGGCTAGAGCTGGATGAGGTTCCCACCCTGGATGAGACATATAAGTATTCTCATGTACCCATGTAACATTTATATGATGAAATTAATAAAAGTATTGAAAGACAAATAATAGTTGTTTTTTTTCCCTTTCTTCAAAAACAGGTATCTCCACATTATACTCTATCTCTCAACCACTTCTCTACTCACTTGGCCTATCTCCATCCCTTTACTGACTCTTTACAGCTTCCTAACAACATGGTAACCCTTTATAGCATTTAGCTCAATAATGGAAACCTGAGTGTGTTTTGACTAAAACATGGTTTAGAGATGATAATATCTTACCTAGATTTAAACCCGTCCTATCTTCTGATATTTTGCACCAAGTTCCCTACTCAGAGTTCAGGCCTTTCCAAATTGTACTTTGCTCATTCCCTCTATTCCTCTGGCTCCTTTTTGTGCTTCACGCATCTCACTTGTACTTCAAATCCCAAACTCAAGCTGACCTTGGTGTTCGTGGCACTTGTCCATCAAACCCCATTTTTGGTTTATCACTGCAATATTCTCCTGCCCTCTCTTTCTTCAACCTTTGCCTTGAATACCTATTATTTTCTTTGTGATTTTTATCTTCATTTCAGGTTCCTTTGCCCTGCTTTCCTCCTGTGTGAATTCTCCTGCCCATATTCCAAGCTACTCTCACCAGCTTGCTATCTTCACATCAGACTGATCATGTCATGATTTTTATTTATGAAGGTAAATTTAAAATAATATAAAATGTGATAAAAGTGCCAAAGCAAAATCGTAAAATGTAATGCTCTCTGTAGTGCAACCCTGCCTTATGACAGTTCAGGTAACAAATCCATCTTTATGAAATTCACAAATCACCATCAAAAATTTGAAATATGTAATAAAAAAATCACTCTTTGGCAGACAATTAGTTGCAGACAATTGAACCGGCTCACTAAGGACAATGATTGCAGGCTTCTGGTTAACAGTGGGAGGCCACTTAAGGGATTTGCTTTGGAGACTGATAAAGCAATCTCACCCATTGATTCTTGCCCCTCAATCATAGGTATCAGTTCTAAGCAGAAAGCCACTTGGGAAATTTGCTTTGATAATTAACAAGGCAATCTGTTCTATTGATGTGTTCAATGAAACATTATCAAATAATTTAACACTCATCTCTACTTCATTAAAACGACAATCCTTTCTTTTTTGCCCTCAATACAATCGGACCTCACTTGTTATGATGCCCTATAAAGCCAAGAGCAGCATTATTGCAGAAAACAAAGCTTTTATGCTCTTTACGTACACTGTATAACATGGGATTTAATGGAAATAAAGGGTTTGAGATATAGAAAAATGACGAGGTGGACAGTTCTATAGGAATGCAACCTGTGCGAAACATCAGAGACCACTTTCCTTACATATTTTGGTGCCATTGGAAAGAGCAGTGAAGTTTCATTTGAAATACAGCATATTCTGATAACAGACAAATATGTCCATTGTTTTTGCTGGAGAATAGGTTCAACTCCAATATATTTGACAAAATCCCTCAGACCAGTATTCTAAGTTATTAGCTTCCCAATATCCTAAATTCAGAACTGGAAGTTTTTTTTTCTCTCTGGTGTTCTAATGTACAGATTCACAGGTAATGAGACATTCAATGAATTGCATGCATAAATGCCTGAATAATGTTGGAGCTCAGATTGAAATGTTGTGTGTAACATTTGAATTGTGCGAGAACCAGTCAGTTATGTTTTATACACAGTTGCTGCATTCCAGGAAATTATTGCCATTTTCACAGAATGCATGTTGTGAAAAGGTTGGAACGGGAATGAGGGTGCCATTCCTCTTCTGATATTTTACCTCCAAGACTCCTAGTAAATTTCCTGGAACACTTGCAGTCTAAAGTTAACTGTAGGCTAATGAATAGCATGTATGGATGAGACGCGTTACAAGTCCTGCCTCTTTAGTCACCACACTCACTTGTACTTCAAACCCCAAACTCAGGCTGACCTTGGTGTTTGTATCACTTGTGCAACAAACCCCATTCAAGGTTGACTAAAACTGCGTACGGAAACGAAGATTTTGAGTTTTGTTTGTTCGTACGTGAACGACCAGTACCGAGACCTCTGACATTCTTCAGACCGATAAAAATCACACAAATTTTAGTGCCAGGAAATTATTCCCAATTTTCCAGAACACGGAGTGTGTAAAAAGATCAGAATGGGAATAAGGGACTCATTCCTGTTCTGACATTTTACCTCCTCGACCCTTAGGTATTTTCATGGATCGCGTGCGGTCTAATTGGAACTGCAGGTGATCCGTAAATGACGGGCTAATGAATAGACCGTTACTGATGACGATGCCACAGTACTGCTGTTCTTCACATGTATTTTGAACGTCATGGTGACCTCAACGCATTGGAATCGCATGTCCTGCCTCTTTACATACCTTACTTCTGGGATATGTCTCAGTTCATGGACAGATATGCATATTTGGAGTTTTGGTCATTCCTGTGTGAATGGCCGCTGCTGGAAGGTAGGGAGACACTTCAGAACGGAAAAATCACGCAAGGTCTTCGTAAAATAAGTAAGTGACTAAACCCCAACTAGAGACATTAACCAAGTCCCAGGGGCAATCAGTCGCATTGGCATCATGAAATTCTCTGATATTAGCATCTTGGGAAATTCTGCTGATAACAAACTTATCTCGACTAATTAAATAAACGCTGTGAATATCAGGCATAACACCATAAAGTGAAGCAGAATTAGGCCAGTTGGCTCATTAAGTCTATTCCACTATTTGAATAATATCTGATGCATTTTTCCTCTAAACCCTATTCTCCTCAAGATCTTTGCCACTCTTACTAATCAACAACCATCAGCCTCCTTTTTAGATATACCAAATTAATTTATCTCCACAGCCATCTGTGGCAACAAAATCTACAGATTCACCGCCCTTTGGCTGAAGAAATTTCTTCTCATCTCTTGTATAAAGAGATGTCCTTTAATTCTTAAGTTATGCACTCTAGTCTTCAACTCTTCCTGTCCATATTCATTCTATTCAGGTGTTTCATTATTCAGTAGATTTCAATGAGATCCCCCCCTCGTTTTTCTGAACTCTGAAACCCAGAGCCATCACATATTCCTCATACATTAACCATTCCATCCCCAGGATGATTATTGGAGGAGATCCAGAGGTGAGAATGCCAGCTCAATTGATGATCATTCCTACATCCATTCCCTCTTGATTAAAATGGGGCGGAGATGTAAAACTAAATATTCATCAACCAGCAACCTTTTTCCATTTTCCACCTGCAGATTTTCATCACCAAAAAAATGAAGATGCCTCCATAAAACAAAGTTAAACAAATCAAAGGCCAATTTAAAAAGAAGGAAGATGGATCATCGTATATGAAAGAAAATGATTGAAAACTCATTAAACAAAATCAGAGTTTATTCCCATGAAGAAAATATATCATTAACTGGAACAAAAACACTAAAATCACATTTAAAAAGTGATATTATGCAATTTTGATAAACACAGTAAGGGAGGGGGAGAAGTAGCAAGTAGGTGTATGTAATATTTATGAAAGAATTATGAAGAAAAAGAGGGTTTAAGTTCAGAGACAAAAGCTGAAGCGGCAAAGTAAACATGAACTTTAAAATTCTTAATGGTTATAATAGGACAACTGTAAAAACACAAAATGCTGGAGAAGGTCAGCAGGCCAAACAGCATCCTTTATGTAGGACACTATTTCACCTGCTGAGCTTCTCCAGCATTTTGTATTTTTTCTTCAACCACAGTGTCCATAGAATTTTGTGTTTTACTTATAATAGGACAACTGCTAATTGAAAGGGTAATAAGAGAGGCAAGAATCTGGAGAAAGGTATCAGGATGTGTTTTAGGCTACAAAGTATTTTCAACATAAAAGAGCAGCAATCAGCTCAACGGTAAACACACTGAAATGCTAGAGGAACTCAGCTGGTCTGTTCAGCATCTATATGAGACCAAGATATATTGTCAATATTTCAGGCCTGAGCCCTTCTTGAAGGAAAAATCAGAAAAGGCAGAAGGAAGATGTAGAGCCCGTTGAAAGAACCAAAAACTTGTTGATCTAAACCAAGGCTTTTATTAACTAAAAGACTGGAGCATATCACAAGTAGGTCGACCAGTCCAGAATGACTTGGTCTGGCTAGGAGCAATCCTTTAAGACCTGCCAGTAGGTGTGGCTACATGCTCAGCCAATCACAGTCATCCTACACTACAATCTGTACATATACACATTGATGATAGAATCTGTACTTTCACACAGGATATATCAGAAAGTCTCAGAATTCAAACAATGGGGGAGGAATCCAGAGCAACAAAAGGTTGTGAGAAGGGACTAGATATAATTTATCATGTCTGTGCGAAAGGAGACAGGGAATGGAGAGAAGGGGGTGGAGGGCGGGGAGTTGGTTAACAAAAGCCACAGAAATTGATATTAATGCCATCTGGTTCGGGGGTGCCCAGTGGGAAGATTAACTGTTGTTCCTCCAATTTACAGGTGGTCTCAGTCTGGCAGTACATGAGACGCAATACATGAGACCCTGGACAGACATTGGGAAAGGAATGGGATGGAGAATTGAAATGGGTGACCTCTGGGAGATCCACACTATTACTACAGAGAGAACCGAGGTTCTCAATGAACAGATCTCCCATTCTGTGTCCAGTCTCTCCAATGTAGAGGAGACCACAGCAAGAGAACCGTATGCAGTAGATGACCCCTTCAGATTCACAAGTGAAATGAAGCTTCACTGGAAGGACTGCTTTGGAGCCCAAATGGTGCTGAGGGAGAAGGTGTGGGTGCAATTGGAGTGTCTCCTGCGGTCACAGTAGTAGGTTGGGGGGAAGAGAGGAGTGGACAGGGGAATCACAGAGGGAGCAGTCCCTGCTGAAGGTGGAGATGGAGGAAGAGGGAATATGATGGGATCATGTAGTCGGTGGCGAAAATAGCAGAGAAGGATGTGTTGAATATAGGGTTGTAGGTGAGGAAAAGAGGAATCCTGTCCTTGTTGTGCATGTGAGTGGAGTGGACCAAAGTGTGTGGGTAATGGAGGATATGTGAGTGAGTGCCAAGGTGATGGTAGTAGAGGAAAAACCATGTTGTTTGAAGAAGGAGGACATCTCTGACAATCTAGCATGAAAGTCATCATCCTGGGTCCAGATGCGACGGAGACGGAGGAATTGAGAGAATCGAATGGAATCCTTACAGGGTACAGAGTGGGAAGGGGTATAGTCGAACTAACATATTGATACCTATGCTTCATCCAACCTCCTCTAGTTTCTCTTCTCTTTCAACCAAATATCGTTTTATTTCCTTTTGCTCACGTGCAAAGTAGCTCCTATTTTAATTCATCTCCACTGTTTGCATCAACTACTCCCTGAGGATGCACTTTCTACAATGTAAGCACTCTCTGGGTAAAGAACTGTTCTGAGAAATGCTAGTTAATTAAATAATGGATCATATGGCTCCATGTTGTATAACTCTGTGGCTCTCAGAGGGAAAAGTCTTCAGAAACAAAAATAATTAAATGATTGGTAAAGTAAGTCTCTAAAGCAGCTGGTGAAGATAATTCTGCCTCAAAATGCTCAGAGGAGAGACAATAAAAATGTTAACATTAATTAGATATTTGAAAAATAACTAATTATTATAATCACCTTTTCTATTGCAGAAAAGTTGGGGAATGATTTTGTTTTCAAATACAGTTAATCATAAATGAATTGAAAGTTGGAAAGGGAAAGAATGGGACTAAAATGGGAGCTGGGTCTAGAACAAACAGAAAAAATTGGTGTCCTTTAAAGTTTGACTTAATGACACATATTAATGGTTGCCGTAATTAAATGGATTGGAGGTCAATCCGCAGGACATAAAGGCCTTTTTATAGAGGGGAAAAAAAGTGTATGTATAGCCGGATATTCTCTGCCTTTACATCAATCCACCTACCTTTATAAAACCACTGATGGCGGATTTTGGAGTTGGTTTCCGATCCTTCCGGGGGGGGGGGGGGGGGGTAGTCTCACAGGTGAATCGAGTCACTCCACCTCGCTCCATAAAGGCAATGCCACTGAAGGCAGCTGCTCAAGAGCAGGCTGATGACATCATGATGACGCCGTCAGCTCGTGATTCAGGAGCCACCACCAGGGTTCCCACAGTGATTGGTGCTGGGGTTATGCCACCCAGAAATATCCTTTTCTAATTTCCTCTCTGCTCCTCGCTCCTTCACCAAAGCCATTGAGACCGAGGAGCAGGAGGGCAGCGAGAAGCTGGAAAGAGCAGGAATGGACATGCAAGTTGTGGGGGAGTGGAGGGAATCTGGCCTGAAGAGTGTGAAGGCCCAGTGGGGGCAAGGAATGTTGGAGACTGCTGAGCTGCTGGGGCAAGAGGGCAAAGGGACCTGGGTTCTGAGCTCCACACCCCAAGAGGAAGGAGGATAGATGCTGAGGAGTGGAGATGCAGAAGCAGAGCTGGGGAGTCTGATGGATGCAACAGGGAAGCGAAGAGCTGTGCTCAGCTTGCCGGAGGGGCAAAGCTGGGTAGTAGAGCAGAAGTGTTTCCCATACCGATTACAGCAGTGTGGGGGATTATGAGTAACAAAGATGGCCATTGCTCTGTGCATATGTTAGACCACATAGCGACAGGTGGCGCTACTGCACCACTCGCCCCCCACCTCCCTCAGCTCTGGCAGATGGCTCCCAATGCCGGTCTCTATAACAGCAACACAGGAGCAGCCTTATAAGCCTTCTCCATAAAAAAAAAGGTAAGTCTGCCTTTTTTTCCACCCATGGAGCCGGCCTCAATATGGTATTGCTCCATAAAAACATCTTAAGAGAGGCAGAGAGGATTCCTGGATTCTCACTCCCCTCATCGTCATTATCCATAATGATCATTTTCTGATAAGAACACGCAAAATCATTGAGGTCCCCTTCCACCACACATACAGTATCTTCCATCTTCTCCTGTTGGGAAAGTGAATCAGGAGTATCAAAGCCAGTGCCATTAGGCTGAGAAATGGGTTCTTGCCATGGCCAGTGAGAATGCAGAACAAACAATGGAACTGCTCACACTAACCATCCAAGACTCTCATATTTGCAAACAAAAATTTATTTGTATATATGAATACTTGTCTTGCATATGTATTTTTTTCTGTACTGTGTAATATCTGGTTGTGTGTCTACATGTTTTGCAGCAAGGACCAGAGAGTGCTTATGCTGGATTGTACTTGTGCAATCAAATGACAATAAACTTGACTTGATATTAAATACATTCTGCTAATTATGCATTCCCTAGTGTAATCATTCTAGGAATTATTTTATGTTTATGTCTGTCACGTGAAAACATTTTAAAAAATGACTAATTGCAAGGAAAGTGAGTGTTCCTTATGCAATAACAAAGATTTCTTTTATTCTTACATAATAATATATAAAAAATTATCAGGATTAGCTGTTGCAGGTAATCCAGGTTTCAGATGTTTTAAAAAGGATTGGATGGCAGGTAAAAAGGTGGGTGGGGGGGTAGAGTACCATTACTAGTCAGGGATAGTATACAATGAAACATTATCAAATAATTTAACACCCCTTTCTAGTTAATTAAGGGAGGACATCATGGAGGGATTGCCCACTGAGTCAGTGTGAAACAGGAAGGGAGCGATTGCTGTATTGAGAGTAGTCTGCATGCCCCAAATTGCTCTTAGGACACTGAGGAGTAGATAAGTAGGCAGATTTTGGAAAAGTGCAGAAATGACAGGGTTGTTGTCATGCGAGACTTCTTCTTCCCAAATATTGACTGGTATCTCCTTGCTGCAAGAGGGACAGATGGGGCAGAATTTGTCAAATGTTTCCAAGAAGGATTCCTGACACAGTATGTGGACAAGCCGATAAGAGGAGAGGCCATACCGGATCTAGTTCCGGGTAATGAACCTGGTCAGATGACAGGCCTTTCAATACGGGAGCATTTCAGTGATAGTGACCATATTCCCTGACCTTCAATATAGCTATGGACAAGGATAGGAATAGATCAAATGGTGAAGTGTTTAATTGGGAAGGGCTAATTACAATCGTATTAGGCAGCAATTGGGAAGAGTAAATTGTGATCAAATGTTCTTGGGGGGTAAAAGCACAGAACGTTTAGGGACCACATGTGCGGGGTACTGGATAGGTTTGTCCCATTGAGATAGGGAAAAGATAGAAGGATAATGGAACCATGGTTGACAAAAGAGGTGAGACAGCTAGTTGTGAGGAAGAAGGAAACATACAAAGGTTTTAGAAGCGAATGACAGGAAGGGCGCATGAAACGTATTTTCACTGGAAGGAACTAAAGAAAGGTCTTAGGAGAGCTTGATGGGAAGGCTTCACCAAATAGGATTAATGAAAACCCTAAGACATTCTATGTATACATGAAGTACGGAGGATGACAAGTGTCAAGCTAGGGCTGCTTAAGGATAAAATAGGTAACATGTGTCTAGAGGCAGAGGAGGTACATGAATACCTTGCTTCAGTGTTCACCAGAGAGAGGGACCCTTGGTCAATGTGAGGACAGTGTAGAACAAGCCAATGTGCTGGACAATGTTGAGGTGAAGAAAGAGCGAGTGCTGGATCTTCTTAAAAACATTAGGATTGATAAGTCCCCAGGACCAGACAAGATGTACCCCAGATTACTACAGGAAGTGAAGGAAGAGATTGTTGAGGCTTTGGCAATGATTTTTGCATCCCCAGAGGCCACAAGGGAGGTAAATGCGGTTCCCTTGTTTAAAAAACATAGTAGGGAGAATCCTGGGAATTATAGACCAGTTAGTATTATGTCAGTAGTGGGGAAACGATTTGAGAGGATTCTTAAGAACAGGATTTTTGAACACTTAGAGAAGTATTGTCATCTCAGGGATAGTCAACATGGATTTGTGAGGGGTAGGTCATGCCTCACAAGAATGAAGTTTTTAAGGAAGTGACAAAATAAATTGATGAAAGTAGGGTGATAGATGTAATGTATTTGAATTTTAGAGAGACATTTGACAAAGACCCCATGGTAGAATCATTCAGAAAGTCATGAGGTATAGGATCCATGGAATCTTGGTGTGTAGATTCAGTATTGGCTTGACTGAAGGAAGAAGAGTAGTAGTGGATGGAACGTATTCTGCTTGAAGATCGGTGACTATTGGAGTTCCACAGAGATCTGCTCTGGGACCCCTGCTCTTTGTAACTTTTTAAAAATGAAACGAAGAAGTAGAAGGATGGGTCAGTAAGTTTGAAGATGACACAAAGGTTGGAGGTGTTGTGAATTGTCCAGAAGGTTGTCGTAGGTTACAGCAGGATAAACACAGGATGAAGAGTTGGGTAGAAAGGTGGCAGGAGTTCAATTTGGAATCGTGAAGTGATGCATTTTAGAGGGTCAAACTTGAAGGAAGAATGCATGGTTCACGGCAGGATTCTTAACAGTGTCCTCAGTTGCTGTGGAGGCTGATAGGTTTGTTAAGAAAGGTTATGATATGTTGGTTTTCATTAGATGGGGGATTGAGTTCAAGAGTCGTGAGGTGATGTTGAAGCTCTAGAAAACTCTGGCTTGACCACACTAATGAAACATTTACCATTACCTTTACCTTTACTTGGGACATTATGTTCAGTTCTAGTCATCTCATTAAGGAAATGCTGGTGGTGGAGGCTTAGACAGACACATGGATGCAAGTAAAATAGAGGGGTATGGCTGTGAGGTAGGGAAGGTTCAATCAACCAGCAACCTCAAGTAACCAGCAAAAAAAATCAAGGAAAATTGTGGCCTCCATCGGTCATGGTCAACCATGGGTACTGCCCCACTGGTAGCCCCTTGTTGTTGAACAGTGTTGACTGTGGCTATTGAGGCCAATCCTGGATCGTCAGGCTCTGTCACAGTTGCTGCATGTGTAGGGCATCATTGAATTTTTGTCCTCATTAAGCTGGACCCAGTACTCATTTGCACAATGCCTTACAGTTTGTTGCACTTTGCTTCTAGCTTGAAATGCCTGAAGTGTTTGGTCAAATGGTGAGCGCTGCATGCTTGGCTTCGATGGCAGGAGTCATGGACTTTGCCTCAAACCAGTCACTGCTCTTTCTGGTCTTTCTTCCAAAGATAGAGATGCTGATTCCTAGATGGTGTTGCGAAGTTATGGCCATTATTCTGTTGCAGTATCTCATTGCGAGAAAGTAGTCATAGCAACTTGTACTGACTTGGCAAACTGGTCAACCTTTTCTGGCTGTTTCATCTCTGTTGTGTTGATGCGAGGTTTTCCAGTTTGAAGTAGTGGATTTTCTTTGGATGTAGTTTGATCTTGCA
This sequence comes from Narcine bancroftii, assembly GCF_036971445.1. Taxonomy (NCBI): domain Eukaryota; kingdom Metazoa; phylum Chordata; class Chondrichthyes; order Torpediniformes; family Narcinidae; genus Narcine; species Narcine bancroftii. Next base: position 58,261,598 of record NC_091472.1, read on the forward strand.
GCATATGATCTGTATCACAGACTGCACTGTGATATGAGTGGGTGATTAGCACAGAGATGATAAAAGAGTGCCTGATGATGATCATGTCTAGTTGGTGCCAGTGTTTAGACCGTGGATTGTCGCAATGAGACTTTGGACTGCGACTTGGTCTGAAAGTAAATATTAATTACTCACAGGCCATGATAGGAGCAGAACATCAAGAGACATTTTCCATTGTCATTTATTTTGTCAATTCCAAAGTGGCCAAGGCAAGATGGGCCAGGAGTCGTTATTGCCTCCCACTCTGGCATTGAACTCACCAAGGAGAATGACATGCTCATTACTGGGAATATTCCTGACAACAGCTTCTAATTTGTCGTAGAGCATGTCTTTTACCTCAGAGGTGGAGTTCAAAGTAGGGGCATACACACTTATGAGAGATACTGGGCCATGACTGGTGGGTAGAAGGGGAGTCATATGTTGCTCTGATACAGTTTTTGGTGGCTCCACCATTTGCACCGAGGAGTTCATAATGGCAAAACCCATTCTATGCTCATGGGGCTTCCCTTGGTTCTTTCCCTGCCAGAAAAATGTGTAGTGCCTTTCCTTCACTGTACCTGAATCCACCAAACGTGTTTCTCGTAGGATAGCTATATCTATCTTAAGCCTCAGTAGCTCATTGTTCATGACTGCTGTTTTTCATGCATCTTCGATATCCTTGAGGTCTTGGTCAAGTCCGTTCGAACATTCCAATATCCCAGCTTGAGGAGTGTTATGTTTTGGATCTTTTCTTTATTGTCTGTTGCAGTAGTTACAGATAGCTCTTTGTCGAATAATCCATTATCCCCATGCACCCAGTAAATAGATTTTAAAAATACACAAGTTTAAAATTGGCGCAGCTCATCATTAGTTGCCAATCCATGCCGCATGCATCTCAAGTAACCAGAAAATTCACTTATCTAGCATCTACCAATCCCTATAGGTGCCGGATACCAGGGATTTTACTGTACGGCAACTTTTGTCTGCTGTAAGGCAAACAAAGAGTCACCATGAGCATTGCCCAGCAGCATTAACAGAAGCAAAAGTGAGACCCCCCAGAGTACGTGGATTCACCTCCAGTGCTCCTGCAGCCTCTGCAGCTGCATGGACTCCAGTTCAAGCTATCAACAAACAGAGCTCCAGATCCAAACCCCTGATATGATTAAGAAGCCTTCAGTTCCCGAAGCCTACGGGAGATCTTTTTTTGGCATCAGAACCTTCTCAAATCCCAGTTCAAATATCTGGCTCCCACGAGCCAGTCTTCTGTGGTCTGCAACCTGTCTTGGTCATTCAACCACAAGTCAGCAGACACCTGCGGCCTATGTAACACCCCACAACCTGTGTGGATCCTTCAGCACTGAGTCCCTTGCTGGTACACTGTTCTGGTCACTGTCTTGTCGGGTCATCTCCTATGGTTCTCCTTCTCAACAGGAGATAAGGCATGTGTTCTCCCCATTTCTGGTGTCCTGTGCTGGTTCACTGGCCCCTTCCCCCCCACCTCCCGAGACTGCATCTCCTTGTTACCCAGTGCAGGCACCACCATCTTGGGTAAAGGTGCCATGTTTGCACATTTGGTTCCTTGAACAGGCTATTTAAAGCCATCAGCATTTTGGCCCTGTGGCTCAGCAGTGTGTTTCCACTCCCCGCTCTCCTGTGTCCGCACCAGTGGGTGCACTGCCATTATTTTTGTCACCTGTATTCTCTGCATATGACATGTTTAACATAGAACAAGCTAAGCATAAGCAAAACCATCAGTGTTCCAAACCCATTTTTAAAGTTCACTTCCTTCAAATTCATTTGGACAAACATAGCTCTCATGTTACACCAGCTACTCATTGCTCACTTTATAAAAGACAAAGCAGATTTAAACAAGTTTGCAGATGCTGTGATTGTAGTAAAAACACAGAAATGCTGGAGGAACTTAGTAGGACTCACAGCATCCATAGAAGGTAAAGATATATAACTGACATTTCAGGCCTGGGCCTTTAAAATATGAGTAAAAAAGCAGGCAGCTACCTCAAGAAAATAAATGGCAGGGAAAGGATGTGAATTGGATTTGGAAAAGGCAAAACATGAGAATTTATTGGAGGAAGGGGGCAGGGAGTTGGCTCCATGAATGCAGAGCTGGGGGAAAGGAGAAAGAAGGAAAGAGGAGACAGAGCTACAGGATAGATTGGGGAGGGGCTAACGAAAATGAGAGAAGTTGATGTTAATGCTATCCAATTGGAGGAAGCCAGTTGGAAGATGAAGTGTTGTTCCTCTAATTTGTATCTAGTCTCGGTCTGGCAGTTCACAAGATCATGGGACAGAGATATTGGCAATGGAATGTGATGGGGAATTGAAATGGTTGGCCACTGGGAGATCCACACCTCTGTGGCATAGCCGAGGTGCTCAACAAAGCCATCTCCAAGTTTGCGCCCAGTCTCTCCAATGTAGAGGAGACCTCAATAGGAGCACTGGAACGCAGTAGATAACCACTGCAGACTCATAAGTGTTGCTTCACTTAGAAAAAAAAATGTTTGGGGCCCCAAATGGTGATGAGGGTGGAGGCATTGGTGCAAGTGGAGCATCTCCTGTGCTCACAGCAGTAGGTCACAAGGGGATGATCGGTGGAGAGGGAGGAGTGGATAAGAGAGTCACAGATGAGGAAGTGACAGATGAGGGAGTCACGGAGGGAGTTCATCCCTGCTTTGGCATAAATATGAAGGGGGGGTGGGGGAGTCTTCCTGGCCACATCTAAGTGTCTTTTCCACTCACGTGTCCTCTTTAACGTTTTTTTTTTACTGGTGTCCTGGTTCGTTTTCTCATCCCTCATGCCACAGATTGTCTCCCTCTCCAGACCCTGGCTGAACAGCAATCCCTCTCATTGATTTCTACCCCGATCATCATCTTGCAAATCCTACTTCCCATTCCAAATCCTGATTTGGTTTTCCCAGTTAGCAGTGGCGTATCTAGGTAAAGTGGCGGCCTAGGGCTGCCACTGACATCAGCAACCCTGTTAAAAAAAGCACAAAAATGTCCTCTGAATTAAACTCTTCATTGTTTTCTTTATAAAACCCCAGTGCTAGTGGTAAAAGTTCTGACAGTCTGATTGAGGAATGTCAAACATTGTCAGAATGTTATTTATTAATATTCCCTCTAGCCCTACAACTTTCACACTTCTCATTTTATTTGAATTTATCAGCTTGGAAGGTTTCTATTCGGCCACTTTTGCAATAGTTCTTTCAGAAATCAGATGAGAGAGCATAGATAATATTAGATAAAATTAATGAGGGTCGAACTTTCTTTAAACTCTGTTGGGAGGTTAAAGCTGGCAACAGGGTTGTGTCAAGGGGAGGCTTTCACAGGCAAAGGGGGAGGAATTCACAGGCATTGTCCTCCCCCATACAAGGTAATGTGGCCCTCAACCCAGCCCGGTGTATTTGTAGGCTGTTACTTTTTAAAAATAATTCTAGAGACAGTGCCGTTCTCCCCCGTTTATCTCTGGCTGGCAATGTGCTTATAAGGTACCTATCTTAGCGCATGTCAGCCACCGACACCTTCACATGTATTGTCACTTTAGGGAAGTTGTAGCAAGCGTTGCTCTTGATCCAAATTGCTGGTCCCTCAACCTTGAGCTGCACTCTCTGACTCGCCACCTCTCTGGCCCCAAGATCCTGCGCCGCTCTCAAGTGCAGGTGGACATTCTCATTGTTATCCCCCAACAGCATCAGTCCTTACTTCTCTGGATTCCCCCAGAGCTACATCTCTCCTCCACTTCTGGGTACTTGCCAATGCTCCCTAATAAACAAAGCCTGGATCTTCGCCGAAGCCCACGCACAACCAATGATTTGAAACCAACCTTGGTGACTTCTCCAAGCTGCTTGGACGATGTGGCTCTGGTTCCCTTCTGATGTTACCACCTGGTTCGAAGGCAGCGTCCACCCAGTGGTTGAATTGCTTTGAACTGCCCCTGCAGCCAGGAGTTCTGGAGATTGCCAGCCCATGTACTGGAACTCCTTGGCTGAAAGAGTGACACAAGGACAGGTGCCTCCTGTTCATATACTCCTGCAGTTGGGGGAGGGGTGGAAAAGCCAACCTGGTTGATGTTACCTGTTTTCTCCCGCTGCCTTGGCAGAGGGAGGAGGAGGTACTGTAACACCGCCCTTTTACCATGGAGTGCTCCGCACCTGTCTCTGCCATCTGGTGCCCGTGCGCCAGTGTCACCTCCGCTCGCCGCGGCTCCACTCAATGCAGGATGAATGGGAAAAATGGCTGACTTCGTTACCCATCATTTCCCCTCGCAGCTTCAACTGTTCTGCCGGGCACCAGCCTGCCTTATCAACCTGCACTGAGCAAGATGCAGACCGTGCCGGAGTGGCCCGATGAGATGCCACCCCGGCATCTAGGGTAGAGATTATTGTGCTAGGACTTGGATATTGGGTGGGTAAGGCAAGGACAGTGGTGACACCCTGCACGTGGTAGCCGTGTTCTCAGCCCCACTTTCCATATCCTAGATATACCTATGCCAGTGAGTGAAGTACTCAACTCTTTTACCACCTTTCTCCTCTGCACCATGCCTCCCTTAAAAACAGAATATGCTCAGAAATGACCTTGAGTGGAGTAAATTATTAAAGTGGTGAATATTTTCTGTACGACTCATGCAGCCTAATTCACCTTTCCCAATGGAAAATATTTCCTGAGCTGTTGTGATTTGGTCTCTGTTCTCTTCCCCTCAGTTGATGGGAATCAGCTCAATTATCTGCGTCCCCCTATCACCCCTGTGAAAATATTTTGCACAATAAGGAAATGTGACTCATGGAAGCATAAAAAATTACCAGGTGTGTTTATTCATAATTTTTATAAAGGAAATTATACATTGACAACATTAACACACTGAGCTTGTGTGAAAAATATTAAATAATGCTTTTCCCTAACACTCTGATCCAATATGTTTCTAAGAAATTGCACCAGTATGTATGGCACTGTGACCAGAATTTAAATCAAAACTAAAATTGCTTTTCATTGATTTCTTTCCCATCTCTGACTTACGTGCATGTCTTATTACTGCATATTTACATAAGGAAAATGCACCCATCTCAAACCATATGGTTTTTCACACCCATATCAATTATTGCACAATGAGGCTCAAATGGCATGTTAATGAGGAACCATTTTAATTTAACTCCCATATTTGTTTATATCCCTTATAGAAAAATATAACTAGCATCAATAGATCCTGAACACACAAAATAATCAGGTTTCAATTTACAGATAGATGTCCTTCTTCAATAACTCAGTGGAGATAAATCACAGCTATGTGGTGTGTTTGGTTCCCTCACAGTGACCAATCTGCTTTGGCAACCTTTAGATGAGTTGGAAGGATGTTCCTGGGGAAGAAAAATCACCAGATTATAGCCTTTTTATAATTTTCTTCGCTTCATTTCCAGTTGTTGCTGTCTATGAACCTGCACAGACCACCAACTCCATAATTTTACCATCAATGATGGTACAGCTTTTTTTTAGGTTCTCAGTTGCAGCATACATCAAGATGCCTCAAAGCATCAAGGGGCGATAAATATCTCCTTTCAAAAAAATACTCCTAAAAGTTAGCCAAGCCACATTAGACAACTGTCTCCACCCCGATCAGCTTTGGTGTCAGAATTCGTGGAGTGACTCCATTGTTCAAGTCTTCTTCAAACTCCAGTAACTGTCCCATAAAATTGAGGTTTGGGGAAATAATTGGTCTTTTTCCTTTCACAAATTTGTACGCATCGGTCATGGTCATCCGTGTGTGCTTCATCAGATAGGCTATAACAATTGTAGCAGAACGTGATACACCAGCTTGACAGTGAATAAGCAGCCCCTTGCCACACTGGTGTGCTTCCTCTATAAGCAAAGGAAACAGAATACATTACATTTTGTGGGCTGGCAGGACAGAATACAATTACTCTACTACCATTTTCCAATAATAATGTATTATTATTATCATACACATAAGTACAATGCAAATATGCACCAAATTTTTTACTTGCTGCAGCTAAACAGGTACTTTTGTTAAAAACTCTAATTGTTTATATTAAATTACACCTGTATGGGATGGAATAATACATAAAAGATAGATAATAAATATTTCATCATAAGACAAATTAATAGGAAAAACAGATTAGTTCAGTCTAAGATTCCTACTTCCACTTGCATTTATTAATATAAACCTGATCTATGATAGTCTAAAAATTAATTTCCCTATTGATCACCCTACTTTTTGTGCCACAGTACACGTGTAGCATAATTTGCTCTCCATGCCATATTTGTACAGCAAAACTATTAGTTGTCCCAAGCAAAGGTCTTTATTTATTTATTTTTTTTAATTGCTTTTCCCCAGGCAGACATAACTTGATAAATCTGACAATTTCCTTTTCATTAACAATTTTCTATACCAATTCATGCAGCTCTTTGTCAAATTTGTCAAAGGACCTGGAAGTTAAAAATAAGTTATGCAGAGATTTGGAAGAAGCAACTTTTTGAACATGTCACAAAAACTGAGAGTGAAGTTGCAACAATATTTGTAACAAATACATGCAAATTCAACTGAAGCATTTAAAATATAGAACAGAAATTTCATTTTAATTCAGTAAAATGTACAGTGGAATATAGATGACGTTTTAATAATGTATTTAACTAAAAATGATTATTTTTGTTTTACCAATGTCTGCATCCAATTGCAACTCATGTACTTCAAATCCTTCAATATTCCCAGTCACAATCCTTATATCAGATAACTTTTTAAAATTTAATAATCCATTCGCTTGTATGATTTCAATTTTCATAATTGTTCTGTCAGTGAATTCGGGTTTCAATGTGTCAAGAGTGATTTAGCTTTCTGAATTTTTCAGTCACACTGTTGTATGGACCACTTTATGAATGCTTACATTTTGTCAGCCCCTATAAAGCCTAAAGTAGTTAATCAGGCTGCATCCACATACAGGTTACTTAAAGTAAACCTGAATGCCAAAAAATCCATTATTCATCCAAACACAGTTAACCTAAAGCTACCAGAAAACCCAAGCTTGATATAGAGGGATATACAAGGCATTTTTTTAGTCATCTCATGAATAAGAAACCACTGGTTTCTGTTTGTATAAGCATTCAGCATAGCCCCAATTAGCGAGTGATTTTCCGATTGTCTGGTCCAGTCAACTTGCAAGTCTCAGTAGTTTCAAACATTGGTTCCTTGAATATAATTTTTCATTCTAAACCCTCTCCCACACACACTCTTCTTGAAGTTAATTATCCCAATTTTCCTGTACAAGATGGTGAAAATATAATTTCCTCCAATAGAGTATATAGACTCAATCAGAAGATTGATTATTTTGCATTTCTTCACTCTTCTTTCCATTGAATATGTTTCATTGAATATGACTGAAGAAATGTCTTGTGACTTGCCAATTTCATCTAAAATGCAATTGCATTTTCAGGTTTCCAATTTCCACTGTAAAATACTGATTTTGCCAATGCCAAACAATCCATGGCATTTGTTGTTTGATAGATTTAGTGAATGCCAAAATAATACAACTAAAGGAGCATTTTAAACCTAACATGTCCTGTCTAATTGGTAACACCAATGTTAGCTGATCAAAATCAATGAAAAAAAAACAAAATGCAATTTTCATGAATCAGTGCCTCATGATACTTAAAGCAGTCCTATATGAACAGAAATGCAAAAGGTGCTTGTCATCATGTGCTGTGAAAATGCAGAAACTTCAAATGATCTTGCAATTACTTTATGTTTTACTGCTACATTTATTACTAGTAATTCCAAAAAACCTGCATAGTCTTATGGCCACTCACTGCTTTAGAATTTATTCTCTAATACCTTAAATTAAATTAAATTGTAAGGCTTTCAACAGATTTCCCAAATCATAAAATTATTTATGGCTTTGAAAGTGTGATTTTTTCATGGATCACCAGGAAAAAAAAACCAAAAATTAAATAAAAGAAACTAACAAAGAATGAATTCCAATAGAGATCACGACTGAGGCAAACTGAAGAATTGAATGACTATCCTTTAAGGGATATGTAAGTTTCTGACATTCTGCAGGGATGGATGTGCGATGAGCATGATTTCATCCACAGAGGAGGTGGGATTTAGGATACAGAATGAAGCTTTAGACATATTTGCAGAATCTGACTGATTATTAGACAGTACTTTTAACTAGTATTCCTGTAGCTTTCCAACTAGACGTTAAACATGTAACTCATTAAAATGTCTTGTATTTGCAATAATTGAATTGTACTTCAGAGCAAGCTTACTGTAAAATTAATAATTTCCATAGTAAGTATTTTGTTTTCTTTACAACTTGTGATTCCAAATGTAGCCATAGTAACATAGTAATGGAAGTTTTTATAAAAATACTATCTAGTTGAATTACTCATGATGAATAAACTAAATGGAATTAGAAAGTTCTGGAAATGCTCAGCAGGTCAAGTTATATTTTTTTGATGAAAGTTTCAAAAACATGAAACAGTAATGTTTGTCTCTATTTAAAAAGATGCTGCCTTATCCTGCAGCATTTTTTGTTTTTTTATTTCTGGAGATGGATGCTATTATCTGGAAGGAATGAAAATGATTGGAAAGCTCAGGTCAGGAAATTCCATGTGTTGAGAGGATTTAATTGTCTAAAGGGCTTGGCAAAGAAGTTAAGAAAAATGATAAAAGTGGGAGATCTGGCCAATCTGGTCAACCATGGGAGAGTAGAATATCAAGCAATATCTTATTAAAATTATTTAAGATCACCTGACATTTGAGAAGCACATTTTGATTATTTTGAGATAATTGTTTGCAAAGAGAAGGAGACACAAGAGATTCAGGTACAGGAATCCAGACCAAAATACTAATTGCTGAAAGAACAGTGGGTTGAGCAGCATCTGTGAGGGAGGTGGAAAGAATAATAGATGTTTTGAGCCAAGACCCTGTGTCAGGATAGAAGGAAAACAAAGTGGGGTGGGGGGGAGACAGGGAGCAGTTGGTGATAGGTGTATCGAGGAGGCGTAGAGACTGATGGGCAGATGGAACCAGGTTCCTTAATCCCTCCTTGATCCCCTATCACTGACTGGCCCATCTCAACCCTTTCGCTTTACATCAATAATCTTCCCTCTCCATTTTCGGTCCTGATGCAGGGTCTTAATACAAAATTCCTTTACACTACAGATGCTGCTTGATCTGCTGAGTTCCTTCAGCAGTTTGCTGTTTTTAAAGTGACTTTTTTTTCCTGACTGAAGACCAGACTAATTCTGAAATTCCTGCAAAGTAAGATTTTTTTATTTAAATCTGGCATTCTCTTATCATGTTTACTTATAGTAATCTTCCAAACAATTCTCTTTATTCAATTATGCATTCCAAAAAGTATTTTCCCCAACATATACAGACAATATCTATTAATTGGATTTAAAAAAATACTGAAGTAATTACCAATGAATTCAAAGGCCTCTTCAAAGTATTGCCTGAGATTCTGCTTGTTGCTATCTGTGGCAGGTAGCCGTTTATAATGGAAGATACCTTTCTCATAATGATAAAGAGGCAGGTGGGTCGTTACGTTAACGATGTAGCTGATATTCATCCGCTGCATTTTTTCTATATCCAGAGCATCCTGCTCATTTCCGAGGAACAGGAAGGGTAGGATGGGGGTCAGCTCAGCATTTTCAATGTCAGGAGTGGTGGGGATGGACTGAGGTAGCTGCATTGGAATTGCTGATGCTCCCCCTGCATCTGGGCACTCCTGAAGCTGCAGGGAGTGATCACAGAGGTTTTCATGGTGTTGTTTGAAACTGCTGTGTCCACCTTGAAAAAGAAAGAATTGGAACATAGTTAGCTACAGATGGAATACTGTACTGGATTAGTGACCATACGTTACCAAAATTCTTGAAATCTCCTCCCTGTACTCTGCAATTACCTAGTTTGACCTTGGAAGGCTGAACATGTTGGACAAATTGTATCTGATTGGCAAAGGTCTGTACAAGTGCCAGGGTCTTGCATGATATGGGGAGATCCTGAACAAGTCTTCATCACAAGGTTGTTGACAAAACTATCATAAGGCAAATCCATATCAAATATATTGTTTGTTGAATGGTTCTGAATGTCCCTGAATTTACAATTTATTAACATCAAAGAATCAAAAATAAACCCTAAAAATTATAACAATTCAGAAACAGAAACTGTTACATTAAATCGATGCATCTTTTGCACAGGAACACATTCCTTAAAATTTTCTTGAGATTCATTAATCTCACAACACCTTGCAAATAAGAAGCTCTCATGTCTGTACCAAACATGGTGTCCAAACCAAACTAAAACTTTGCTGTGTCCACTTGATAGATATTCCCTTTTCATAATGATAAAAAGTCCAGTCAGATAAATGGGCTTACAGTCCTGTATCAGCTCTAACCTCCAGGGGAATACAATCATTTGTTCCCAGATAGTCTTGAAGTTTTACGGCATGAAAGGGGCCCTTTGGTGCAGTCTGTGCCGATCACCATACACCTATTTACTGCAAATCCATTTTTACTCTCCCCAACCCACCCCCTCCCCCCACTCCTAATTCTACAACACACATTTGGTAATTAAAGCAGCTAAATGCAGATGCTGCAGGAATCCAGAGCATCCAGAAGAAAAACATCATAACAGGGTGAATGAGCAAACTCCACATGCCCAGCATTGGAGACTAGCGTTGAACTTGGGTGGCTGCAACTTTACCAGCGACACCACTATTTCTCACCATTAATTAACTCCATGGAGAAAATAGCAGCAAAGCACAGTTGGAAAATCACTGCAGCTCAGCCAGCAAGTTCAGGATTTCACACTGAGCAGTAGCACAACACAAACATTTGTTATATTTTTATGTTTCTCACAAGATAGAAAGAGGCAAATAGGCCATTGAACATCTGGCCCACTGCAAAGCATTCCCCTCAATTCTATTGTGTCTGAAGTCCCTGTAACCCCTGTATAAGTATCCCGGATCGGATAGAATGTACACTCAAGCTCTGAAGGTGGTAGCTGTAAAGATTGTGGAGGCATTGGTAATGATATCCTAGGAATCAATGGATTCCTGCATGGTTCCAGTGGTTTGGAGGATCACAAATGTCACTCTGCTTTTCAAGAAAGGAGCGAGGCAGCAGAAAGGAAATTACAGACCTATTTGCCTGACGTCAGTGGATAGGAAGCTCTTGGAGTTGATTGTCAAGGAAGGTTACAGAGTACCTGGAGGTGCATGAAAAAATAAGCCTAAGTCTGCACTATTTCCAGAAAGGAAAATCATGCCTGACAAACCTATTGCAATTTTTTGAAGAGATCACAAGTACAGTAGACAGAGGAGATCCAGTGGATGTTGTGCATTTGGAATTCAAAAGGCTTTCAACAAGGTGTCACACATGAGGCTGCTAAACAGGATGAGAGCCCATGGAATTACAGGAAGGATTCTAGATTGACTAGAGCATTGGCTGATCGACAGGAAACAGAGAGTAGGAATAAAGGAATCCTATTCTGGCTGGCTATCGGTTACCTATGGTGTGGAGCCGATTTTTTTAACGTTGTATAGAGATGATTTGAATTATGGAACAGATGGTTCTGTGGCTAAGTTTGCTGATGACACCAAAATAGGAGATAGGTCGGATGGGGCTGAGAATACAGAAAGGCTGCAGAGAGACTTGGATAGATTAGGTGGCAGATGAAATACAATGTTGGAAAGCATATATGGCCATACACTTTGATAAAGGAAATAGATGGGCAGACTATTATTTAAAATTCAAAATTCCAAGGTGTAAAGGCACGTGGGAGTCCTCCTGCAGGATACTCTAAAGGTTAAGATCCAGGTTGAGATGGTGGTGAAGGAGGTGAATGCAATGTTGGCATTCATTTCTAGAGGAATAGCATATCAGAGCAAGGATGTATTGTTGAGACTCTATAAGGCACTGGTGATACTTCATTTGGGGCACTGTGTACAGTTTTGGGTGCCTTATTTGAAAAAAAAAGACGAGCTGGCTTTGGAGAGGATTCAGAGAAGATTTACTAGAAGAATACCAGGAATGAAAAGGTTCGCAAATGAGGAACGTTTGTCAGCTCTTGGACTTGTTGGAAGTAAAGGGTGGATCTCAGAGGCATTTCGAAATCTGAAAGGGCTGGACAGAGTAGATGTGGCAAGGATGTTTCCCATGGTAGTGGAGTCTAAGATAAGAAGGCACAATTTTAGGATAAAAGGACATCAATTTAAAACAGAGATGCAAAAAAATTTCTTTAGTCAGAGGGTCGAAAATCTGTGCAACTTATTGCCTTCAGGTGGCTGTGGAAGTGAGGTAGTCGGTAGTTAAGGCAGAGATTAGCAGCTATTTGATTAGTTAGGGCATGAAGAGTTTTGGGAAGAGGCCTGTGAATGGGGCTGAGAGGGAGGATGGATCATCTTAATGATTAGAATGGTGGAGCAGACTAAACGGGCCTACCTGCTCCTTTATCTGGTGAATCCATTTTCTCTCACGTGAGCATCAATTTCCCCCAGATTCTCCTGCTATCCATGATAGTTTGGGGTTATTCCCAATAGCTAATTAAGCTACCAGCATGTCTTTGGGATGCAGAAGGAAACTGAAGCACCCAGAAGGAAACTATATGGTCACACGGAGAACTTCCCACAGACAGAAACTGAGGTCAGAACCAAACAGGGGTTTCAGCCACTGGACTGGTCTTTAAATATATGTTGCTGGCATTTCCCAACAAATTTTAGCCTTATAATTCAACATACTTCCTGTATGACAAATGTCAAATAAGTAGACTAGTTCTTCTGTTTCCTTACCATATCTAGATCACAAGGCACATGGCTCTGAAAGATACCATTCCATATCTTGCTGTGAGCTAATTATGATTAATCACACTGCTCTGCTCCCTCAAGGCAACCTTAACCTTCACTGCACAGTTATCCAACTTCAAATAAATGTTTTCTTATTATTACTCAATTAGTTCAGCAATGTTTTCAAATGGTCTTTTCAAACAAAATGTGCCAGTAATAGTTTTTATTTTAATTTTCTTGCTCCACGGTCAATCTTCATTGCCTGTCATGATTAAATTGGTTTAAATAAAAGAATTGGAGGGCTTCCTAACTCCACTGTAAATGGAGTTAGCAACTCCATCACTTGCCTCACAAGTGCTAACACAAAACTTAAAATCCTTCCCTCCAACCACTTCGCCCACACCACTGAGGTTGCTCCAAAGCAAACAGCTGCAAAAACAAGCTTTCAATACCTTTCAAAGCATGAACACTCCATGAGAATAAGAGGCATTGCCCAGAGAGGCTAGCTTACTACAAAGTTGACTACCTTGTGACTTACAATTATCACCAGATTTATAGTTTCTAATCTCTAATCTTTTGGAAGATTTGAATAGACTGCTCCATACAAGTATATCTTCCTTAAAATTTTCTTGAGATTCATTAATCTCACAACACCTTGCAAATAAGAAGCTCTTATCAACTTCCACGTTGATAACAAGAAAGGAATTCAGCCTACAAATGCAGCCCCACCTCCCTTTTTCCTCTTCCAATCAACATTTTAAAACACACTTTTATTACATTCTGAAATCTACTTTCTCACCAACAAGGTTTACAATTGCAGTCTTACCAGTACCATCTTGAGAAAGGATTTTAGAGGAGTTGCTGGACACCTTCTGCCTTACTGAGCTGGGTTGTCAATTTTGAATACAGAGCCAATGAAGCACTCTTTCTTATTTGTGAGGGAGAACTGGGCACACAGCTCATTGTCCAATTCTCTTCTCTTTGGCTTGGCTTCGCGGACGAAGATTTATGGAGGGGGTAAAAAGTCCACGTCAGCTGCAGGCTCATTTGTGGCTGACAAGTCCGATGCGGGACAGGCAGACACGGTTGCAGCGGCTGCAGGGGAAAATTGGTTGGTTGGGGTTGGGTGTTGGGTTTTTCCTCCTTTGCCTTTTGTCAGTGAGGTGGGCTCTGCAGTCTTCTTCAAAGGAGGTTGCTGCCTGCCAAACTGTGAGGCGCCAAGATGCACGGTTTGAGGCCCACTGGCGGTGGTCAATGTGGCAGGCACCAAGAGATTTCTTTAGGCAGTCCTTGTACCTTTTCTTTGGTGCACCTCTGTCACGGTGGCCAGTGGAGAGCTCGCCATATAACACGATCTTGGGAAGGCGATGGTCCTCCATTCTGGAGACGTGACCCACCCAGCGCAGCTGGATCTTCAGCAGCGTGGACTCGATGCTGTCGACCTCTGCCATCTCGAGTACTTCGACGTTAGGGATGAAAGCGCTCCAATGGATGTTGAGGATGGAGCGGAGACAACGCTGGTGGAAGCGTTCTAGGAGCCGTAGGTGATGCCGGTAGAGGACCCATGATTCGGAGCCGAACAGGAGTGTGGGTTTGACAACGGCTCTGTATACGCTTATCTTTGTGAGGTTTTTCAGTTGGTTGTTTTTCCAGACTCTTTTGTGTAGTCTTCCAAAGGCGCTATTTGCCTTGGCGAGTCTGTTGTCTATCTCATTGTCGATCCTTGCATCTGATGAAATGGTGCAGCCGAGATAGGTAAACTGGTTGACCGTTTTGAGTTTTGTGAGCCCAATGGAGATGTGGGGGGGCTGATAGTCATGGTGGGGAGCTGGCTGATGGAGGACCTCAGTTTTTTTCAGGCTGACTTCCAGGCCAAACATTTTGGCAGTTTCCGCAAAGCAGGACGTCAAGCGCTGAAGAGCTGGCTCTGAATGGGCAACTAAAGCGGCATCGTCTGCAAAGAGTAGTTCACGGACAAGTTTTTCTTGTGTCTTGGTGTGAGCTTGCAGGCGCCTCAGATTGAAGAGACTGCCATCCGTGCGGTACCGGATGTAAACAGCGTCTTCATTGTTGAGGTCTTTCATGGCTTGGTTCAGCATCATGCTGAAGAAGACTGAAAAGAGGGTTGGTGCGAGAACACAGCCTTGCTTCATGCCATTGTTAATGGAGAAGGGTTCAGAGAGCTCATTGCTGTATCTGACCCGACCTTGTTGGTTTTCGTGCAGTTGGATAATCATGTTGAGGAACTTTGGGGGACATCCGATGCGCTCTAGTATTTGCCAAAGCCCTTTCCTGCTCACGGTGTCGAAGGCTTTGGTGAGGTCAACAAAGGTGATGTAGAGTCCAATTATGCCAGTATTAAACAACATAATCATTAGCTCTAAAGGGAGGCTGATCAATTAAAAAAGAACCCCAAACCATTTTGAAGTTTTGTTTGCCTCTCCTAATCCCATTGAAGCACTCCAACTTGCTGCCACATCCCTTTGGTATCACCTCCAGCTGCCCTGCCAGGATTAGACTGCCAGCAGATTCTAAGTTGGTTCACTTTATGGACATTGTTAAAATTGGCTGACTACACCTTTGAAAGAATCGGCTAGTTAATTTTCTTGTTGCATTATGATTTTTATATATAATTCACTTCTCTCACATGAAATAAATAGTCAAGAGCAATTGTAAGTTCTGCTACTAAGATCATAGTTGCAAAACTGCTGAAGGCTCCAAACTATTTAATTACTGTCAAGACCTAAATTCTGACCTCAGTTCAAGATATGCAGGTGGAGCCCAGAACCAAGGCAGGTTAACCACAGCAGGAATCACGTTCCTGCATCTGCGGTCCTTACTGAATATACCTAGGATCCATTTAACTGAATGAACCCAAATATTTTCTGTATCAAACATGAGGCTGTCAAGTACCTACAAGGTACAGGATCGACTCTTGGGACATGGGTTTCAACTGAGAAAATTCTTCAGGTCAGGAAGTAAGGTGTCTAGCTACAGCTCCTTGATGTGTATAGCATTGGCATTTCTTGTAACAAAGGCATTGCTTGCAGATCTCAAATAACCAGTTTTGTAGCTTTATATTTCTGTTAGAATTTTAAATGCAGATTTCCCAGTTTGCATTTTCAGTAACTTTGCCAAAAAAACTTGGAAAAATCCAAATTGTGCATGCTCTTGTCAGTGAGACCTTTGACTCAACTTGTCCATGCTGACCAAGTGAGTTGCATTTCCCTCCAAAGTTAACCTTTCCATGTAACTGCCTAAATGCCTTTTGAACGTCACCATTTTCTGTTCCCACTTTCAATGCCAGGCATTGTTCAAAGTTAGCAGTTCATGGGTTCAAACCTTAAATCAGATGTGAGCTCAGAAATAAGCTTGATGGTTCAGTGTTAGGCTGATGAATGACAGATATGCTGCTTTTGTTAAACTGGGATGAAGCCTCCTTTCTCATATTTGAAGGACAGAAGAGGGAAGAGGAGGTTAAACACAGATATGCTGAAGAAACTCTGATGAAGGGCCCAGGCCTGAAATGTGGGCTACTCTTTACTTCCTGTGACCTGCTGAGTTTCTCCAGCACTTTTGTGTGCTGCATTCAACCCCAGCTTCTGATGACATTCTTGTTTAACTCAAGTTAAACCTGGTGTTCTGACCAATATTTATTCCTTAATTAATCAATACCACTTAAAAACAGAAAATCTTGGCAAGGTTAACTCAATCTGATATGTGTCTTCATTTGGTTTCCTCCAAAGATATTCCATTCCTCCCATACACCCACTTCTTTGCTACCAAAAACAAACTTTTTTTTCGCTCTTTTCCAGTACTGACTGGGGATCACAGA
This sequence comes from Narcine bancroftii, assembly GCF_036971445.1. Lineage (NCBI taxonomy): Eukaryota > Metazoa > Chordata > Chondrichthyes > Torpediniformes > Narcinidae > Narcine > Narcine bancroftii. The sequence continues at coordinate 58,278,263 of NC_091472.1, forward strand.
TCTGATACATTAAATCTGTTTCTATTCCCAGAGATGCTGCCCGACATCTTGAGTGCACTCAACATTTTGTGTTTTTTTTCCCCTGATTTCTGGCCATTAACACATCTGGTCACTAACACATACATAAGGAGAACCCACAAAAAGCCGCATGTTATAATTGTATTCCCCTCTCACAATAGTAACTGAAACTGAAAAATTTCCTCAATAACTATAAATCGTCTAAGACTCCACAAGGTATTATATTGTTGCCATGTAACACTACCAATGTGATATCTACTGAATAACTTTGCTTTATGCCAAAAATTATTAATCATTTAACCCAAGCATCCGACATTTTAACCTGGAATATGGTTCTTTAGCAAATTCCACTCCCTTTAAACAATAGTTGAGCAACCAGCAAGATGCAGCAGTGATTTCAGTCAGAATCATGGTCACCTTTACAATATAATCTGCTCTGGTTATCGAAAACCTATTTTCCACATAAGATCAGTACTAAAACAATTAAGACCCACACTTATAATTTGTAAAAATTGCAGAGGGGAAATGATTGTAGTTCATATTTGTGGCCCAAACTCCGCGAGGACAAATGAACGGAAACTGGTTTCCTTGCTTCATCGGAATAGTTAAGACTATCCTACCTAAAGGCAGCTTACCCGATGGCCACATGCCTCACTAGCATCACTCCTCAGGGAAGTCCCATGGTTGGAGCAGATTACTGAGTAACTGATTATTAAAAATGAACCTGTGTCAGTATCTCGACAAACATTCAAGAGTCATGGGTTGGGCAGGGTTCTGGCCAGAAATGACTACTATTTTTCCCGATAGATGGCGTTGGATCTGCTGTGAACCTCCAGTACTTTGGATATTATTCTACGTGACAAAGTCTTTTTTTTTTAAAAAGACCCAATTCATTCATTGCAGATGCAATGATTCTTTGACCTGAATCAATTTTTTTCTTTTGACACCTCCGGTGTGAAGTTCAAAGTTCATATTCATTGTCAGAGCGCCCACATCACGTACAACCCTGAGATTCTTTATCCTGCAGGCCAGGCAGAATTTTCATTTACCGCTAGTGTAAAAGTATTAAAAGAGAGAAATGTAAAGAAAAAAAAAATCTAAAAAATTGACTGTGCAGTACAGAAGAAAAAAAAAGTTTATCTATTCAGTAATAAATAATGTGAAAAGTAAGAATCCTTAAATGAGCCCCTCATCCAATTTGTTGTTTAGGAGTTTAATGGTGGAGGGGTAGCAACTGTTCCTGAACATAGTGGTATGAGGCTTGTGGCACCTGCACCTCTTTCCTGATGGCAGCAATGAGAACAGAGCATGTTCTGGGTGGTATGGATCCTTGGTGATTGCTGCTGGTCTCCACTGTATTTATGTTCCATATATATCTTTTCTCAATGGTGGGGAAAGCTTTATCTGTGATGTACTGGGCTGTGTCCACTACCTGTTGCCAGGCTTTCTGCTCCGAGGTATTGGTGCTCCCATATTAGGCCATGATGCAGCCAGTGAACACACTTACCACTACACATCTGTAGAAATTGGACAAGGTTTTAGATGTCATACCAAACCTTCACAAACTCCTGAGGAAGTAGGGTCACTGATGTGCTTTTTTCATGATGACATTCATGTGCTGGGTCCAGGAAAGCTCCTTCAAGATGGTTACTCTCAAGAATTTAAATTTGCTTACCTTCTCCATCTCTTATTCCACCAATGATCACTGGATCATACACCTTTAGTTTCTCCTTCCTATATTCCAGTCAGCTCTATGGTTTTGGATACATTGAGTTTGAGGTTATTGTTAGTGCACCATTCCACCAAGATTTCAATCTCCCTCCTTTATGCTGTCTCATTTCCCCCTTTTTATACAACCCACTACTGTGGTATCAATAGCACATTTGTATATGGTGTTGTCGTACCGAGCCACATAAAAAGCGAGTAGAGCAGAAGGCTAATTACGTAGCCCTGGGGTGCTCTAGTACTGATAGACATTGTGGAGGAATGTTCTTACCAGTCTTCACTGATTGGGATCTGGAGGTGAGGAAATCCAGGATCCAATTACAAAGACGGGTATTGGGGTTCAGGTCATGGAGTTTGCTGATGTATTTTGAGGGAATGAGGTTGAATGCTGAACTGCAGTTGATAAAGAGCATCCTGATGTATACGTCTTTGCTGTCCAGGTTTACCAGGGCTTTGTGTAGAGCCAGTGAGATAGCTAATTTTAAGTGGGGTAATTTTAAAAGTTGAATCTACATATCTTCACCTTCTCCCTACTATTAGGTGCCTTGAAAATGTGTGCATATGTGCAGCTTTTCTGAAGCATGTCTATGGAGATCAGTTGCACTGGTCTTTTTAGAATGTAAAAATGCTATCTGGAGCATAAATTGAAAATTATTTAATCTTATTAAGAAATGAACAAGGAACAATGAATAGAAAGCAAATCAAATCATCATCAGGTGGGGAACAGTGACACAATGTGCACAGATAAAAGAATCTGAAATGTATTTGAAATCTTATTTTAATAAAAGTTATATTCAGCAGTTTTAAAAATAAATAAATTTTTATTAAATTTTGCTCATTACTTCAGGTTAGAGCTGGATTTAATTAAAATGAAGTGATTATTGATGATAATCGATTGTGACGAGGTTCATGTACTTTTGAGGGTAATGCTACTTTTAAAATAAACCTTTCCACAAGATTGGTTTTATTCCCTTATCTTGTCAACATACTGCCCAATACTTCAATAACAAACCTTGGGTTGGCCATGAGCCAGCATTGTGAGTGATTCACATGAATTTGGGGGTTCTCTTTCCTGATGGGAATGAAACCATTTTTGTTTAAGGAATTCTTTGTCTGATATGGCTCAGATTGGGCACATGACCCTCATCTTTGTGCGAATCTCTTATGACAAGTGTACAGTTTTGAAACAAATATTATCCCATTCCTGACCTAGCCATTAAAGTTCCCAGCCACTGAAGATGATCAAACCTTCACCCTACAATCCTAATGGTTCTAAAATTCCTATATCAGTTACACAGCATGTTTTTTTTCTGTTCATGAGCACATTATTCAATGTCAGATCTCTACATCACTGGCAAGGCCACTACTAAATGGGTATCCTTAATTCACCTTAAGAATGTGGAACAAGTTCTTATTCAAAATGTGGAGTGTAATATTTTGAGCAGACAATTAAATATTTTAATATTTTTAACATGTAAAGATATAGCATGGTAGCATGCCTTCCTGGCACATGAGTTCATGCCACCCAAATACTCTGACGTGACCACTAAGCCCATATGCCTTTGGAAGGGGAAATCCATGCAGGTCACACGGAAACTTTTCATAGATAATGCCAGATTCTAATCAAGGTCAATAATGCTGTGATAACGCTTTGCGAACCACTTTACTAAATGATTCATTCAATGAATGAAGTTGAAGCATATTGAAAAACAAAAAAAAAAGGTTATTTTGAGGCTTAAATAATGTATTCCAAGATCATAAAAATATGACCCTGCCATAAAAATTCACTTGATGGCTCGGAAATGCAGTCTTTGAAGAGTATATTTTAAATTATTTGAAAATCATAAACTAAATGGAAAAGTTTGCTTTGATCTGGGAAATTTCAATATAGTTAGCTAAAGCCTGTCAATTTAAAGGTGCTTTATTATGAGACGTAAAGATTGAAAATTCAGGCTCACATAACTGACTCCAGAGCAAGAGGCTGAATTAATGACTTCATTAGATCCCAAAATAAAGGCTAAATTCTGTGCACCAATAACCCAGTCACCAATATTGTTTTGGGCAAATATATACTTGGAGTCAGGATGATCATCCTGCATGATGTTCTTTCTCTCTCTCCTCAATGCAATTAAAATTTCTTGCTCTCTTTTTACTTCATACTTGGCTATTTAAGTACTATCAATTGAGTTTATGTGACATCTATTTTCCCTTCCTGAATGAAAATGTTTCACATCTCTTTTAGAACCTCGAAACCAGTGCAGTTACTCTTGTAACAGGAAATGGGTATATAATTTGCATACAGCAAGTTCCTACAAACACTAATCTAAACAGATGAGATAATCTCTTTATTTGTATATTAAATATCGCCCAGGACATCAAAAGTAATCAGTAGCTCTACTCAAAATTGCATCCTATTCCATTGTTTCATCTGAAAAAAAGGACAGATGGGACAGTGGGTTTAATTCCTCATCCAAATACACTTGCACACTAGCACACTGGAGCTTCAGGCTAGATTTCGGAGCTCGAGAAAGGCAAGGGTTCGACTACTAAACAAATCACAGCTGACATTTTTAAAATCATGTTCAGGATTGCTCTCACAACATGGACTGCAGTGCAATAGAAAATCACTAAGATGTGAAGTCTGTATTAAAATTCATTTTTTTTCTATCCAGTCATGTTTTGTTGAGCTTCTTCAGCTGAATTTTTGAATTAGAACATTTTACTAATCATTCAGAAATTGAGGTAGAATCCTTTATTAATGTTATAATGATTCCAGTTTCATGCCAAGCTGCATCAATTTGCTGCTACAATGTCAAGAATTACATTCACATTCACCATAATTTGCACTCAGATCTCCTATCAAATTTCATGCAGCACTGATATTGTGTCACCTGAATGTTGCATAAACAATGTATGAAACACTCCTGATGATGGCCTTATTAAATAGAACATTCGATGGTTATTTATGACAGCACAGGTTAGCATAGCGGTTAGTGCAAGGCTATGACAGTGCCAACGTTTTGGGTTCGAACCTAGCGCTGTCTCTAAGGAGTTTGTACAATCTCCCCATGTCTGGATTGGTTTTCTCCCACCCTTCAAAACTTACGGGGGTTGAAGGTTAATTGAGATATTTGGATGGCCTGGGCTCAGGAGCCAGAAGAGCCTGTTACTATGCAGTATGTTTAAATTTTAAAAAGTGAACATGTGATCCATTTATACTGCAGGTTTGTTTATTCACAAAGATAGCAGAATTTTAGTTAATCTGGAATTTCCAGCATTTTCTGTAATTTTCTCCATATAGCAGCCATTTGGTAAATTTCATTGCTGAGCTTACAAATAAAACACTGGCAACTTTGTCATGATTCTTGTCTACAAGAAGTTGAAGTGCAATTCACTTATACAATTCCAAGGGGACCTTCTGATGCATTAGTCAACTCAAGTGTTACTGCCTGAAAGTGAAAGAGTTTACAGGCTTTGTGTGTTAGTGGTCCACAGGCCAATATATAAAGGAAGATTTTCACCATACTTTACTGAAAATGGGCAATAAGTGGATGTGCATCTTGCATATTAATTAATTTCCCCATTAAACTAGCACGTTTCAATACTCTCCAAAAGTCGACGCTGTTTAAATACAGATAGTTCCCGACATACATCAGAGTTCCATCCTGACTGCCCGGTTGTATCTCAAAATGGACACAAGTCAGAAATATGTTAGTTAGCATAGCATGTAGTCCCCATGCTGATCCCACTGCTCTGCACTCTCCCATCAGCCCACTGTACCTATACAGTGTTCTTTTATCCTGAGAACTAAGAGAGATGCTGTGATGTTCACAAATCCGGGAAATCGTCTGACGGTCGCTATTGTACACATGCAGCTGTTAGCTGGAGGGCATATGACCAAGTGTAATTTTATATTTGTGTATATTTTTTGTACATTTTTTCAGTCATATGTACGAATAGTCGTAAATGGCATAGGTCGTAAGTCGGGGAGTATCTGTATACAAATTTGAGTTACGGGTTTATTTCAGAATGCACTTTGAATGCACTCAGATGAAAGTCAATGCACAATGGTACATGTTTGCAGAACTCGTGTGTTCCAGACACATACTGGTTTAAGAGTCTACAGGAAGCATTTCGAACAAGACTATTTTTTTTCCACCAAAACCTGTACAAAGCCAATCGAAAATGACATGCTCAAGGCATGAACTACCACCAACTTGTCAAAATGTCTACTTTGAATGACATACAAGTCTGGAGCTTGCTCCATTTAACATTTCTCAGGGTCAGGGCGACAGAATCGGAGACTATCGATCAATCTGTAGCGCCTTCACTTTCCATTGGCAAATTCCACTTTCGCCTTCACTAATGAAAATATGGGTTTGGTTTTGGGTGGTAGGGAAGAAAAAACAAAAGGTGCCATATATTAAAAAAAACCCTTCACTTTTATCTAGCATCTTTTCATTTTTTTTTAAATGAAAATGCATATATGCCTGATAGACAATGAAGAACATTGATAACTGTATGAAACAGAAAATGACAATGAAGCAAACAGCTCTGGTGAGATCATTACACTTTTCCCTCCATTGTAAAGGAATAAAACGATTCAAAGTGGAGGAACTGAACACATCTCTATTACAAACATGTCAGATCATATTTTTGGTGCCACTTAGATTATGAAATGAACAACCCACCTCTTGGCTGCCTTGCATCCACCTGATACTTTTTGCTCATTTCAACTTTATCAGCTACTATCCTTGCCCTTTTTCCTCTAGAATTTTGATGACCTCATTAAGAAGCTTGTTTTATATGCAGTTCAACAGCTTTGTTACTGTATTTGATGGCATACAAGACCCACAGGCATATAAGACACCTCATTTCAGCAGGGAATATTAAGACTTTTAAAAAGTGTATTTACAGGTAAGCATGTAATGTTATTGAAATATGTAGCCACAGTATAGAAGAAAAAACCCCATACAAAACATGCAACTAGGATAACAGGAAATTTTTATTTAATAATACTGCTTTAATTTATGAGAGAAAAAAGCAGCTTAGTGATAGCAGAAAACATTTTATAAAAATAAACTGCCGTTGTCGGTCCCAGTGGTGGTCTCACTGCCCCGCTCTCTCCGATGGCCCGCTATTTGATCCCACGCTAGTCCCACCACCCTGCTCTCTCCCTGGGGAGTCTCCCAACAACCCGCCATCAGCTTCCACTGCCCTGCACCCCCCACCCCTGACAGCCCATCGATAGTTGGTGCTAATGCTAGTGAGCCACGCAGCAACGATGATCACATTACTCACCATTATCACCCTAATTTCCACTTCACATACAAGGCCCAGGGACATTTTTGAGCCATTTTCAGGGGAAAAAAGTGCACCTTATATGCCATCAAAAATGGTACACGTCACCCCCCCCCCCCCCCCCCCCCCACCCACCGGTTTGATAAACCAACGTGGAAAATAGCAGGCTGCACTTCAAAGGTGTTGAAATCAATTGAGTGGTTATTTGGCCATGCTATATGGTAGCAAATTGTTAAACTTATGGAGGACATCAAACTTTAAGATTGCTCTTAAATCCAGCCTTATGATTCACTGTTTTAAAGTGAAATACAATTACCCGTGACTTATGGTTCATTAATCTTTGATGAATGCAAGTAGTCATGAAAAATGCATAGGGGAGCGATGATTTATTTATTGATTAACCCACTATCACTTCATATCTTCAAAATAATGTGTTTATTTCTTGAAACTATTTTAATAACACTTGCAATTAATGTTAAAAAGCTTTTTGAACCCATTTTTAATGATGTTAGAGTTGATGAATTTAGATTCTTGTTACAAATTTCCTCTTGTAAACTTCTGTGCACATTAAATGGATTGAAACGCTGACAGATATTGTCAAGCAATCCAGACACATTTTTCAACACATGCGCTGAACGCAGATGACAAAAAAGATCAGCACTTTTTTCAGTTAAGACAGTTGTGCCAAGCACCACCTGTTAGCATTACATCATCTATCTCCACTTGAAGCGAAGCCTAAACAAAGTGATATTCCTTGTACTGTTACAATTTAAAAGTTGATGTCATGCCAACTGATGTCATTGTTATTATCCAGTTCCACCACATTTCCATGGTGACAGGCAAGTGGAAAGCTTCAAGTTAGAGTCAATTTAAGCAGGTGTAAGTTTCTGAAAAAGGTCAAGCCCATCTGTTCTGCAAATCATCCTCCTTTGCAAACAAGTTTCCTAAATAATCCACAGAGGAAGTGAAGCTATACGATCCAGTCCTTTGTTAATATGCACACGCCACACTGGGCATACTGTCTAATGTGTTTTTTTATAATGCTCAGCGTAAGTATTCAGGGTTTGCCTTTCACATGTATTTGCTTTATTATCCTTCACTTTATGACAGCACCAAAAGACATCATCAGGATTTAATTTTTATTTAAAATTTTAATAATTTTAAAAAATTCTTTGCAGCTGAATTTTTAAAAGTTGATTCGTCCATATTCCAGTGATCATTTTGTGGTGCCATCTAGCAACAATTCACTTGCTCAAGAGTATAGCATGGAAAAAGTCCAAAGACAAGTTAGTAACTTCGATGATTGATAGAACAGCAGCAAAAATTCCTCCACTGCATCTCTTCCATTGCCAAGTTGCTTGGGCTGACTTTGCATGGTACTACCCTACAACTTAACTACCACAGCTGGTGTGCCTCTCTATCTCTTTCTGTATGTGCACTGTAGATCTTGTGTCCTTAGATCTAATTTAATCTGGTAAGAATCAATGGATCAATGGATTAAGACAGACCTGGAGGTTCCAATTTTAAAGTATGAATAACCAAGGCTACAATCAAAACCAATAATGTTTTGTGTTTTGAGAAGTAGAAAAAAAGATTCCACATCCTTTTCAAGTGTCACAAAGCTGGAAGTATAGCAAACACATTCCACAAAAATCTAATAACAAGAAAATAACCTGTTTTCATTTTGCTGAAAATTAAGCATTAATTATCAATAATTCAGCATTCGATAGGACACTGGGAATAACTCTTAGCTATTCTAGAAAATAGTGGCACAAATCTTTCACATCTGTCAGGGAGGCTAAAGAGGCCATGCTAAAGCATCTCAGGCAAAAGAACACAGATTAGAAATTTCTCAACTTGTTCTTTTTGGGTCACTCTTAAACTGACCAGCAAGCTGGATTGACAGGAGCTTTGTCAGGTTTCCCTATGAAATTCCTTGGCGAAACGGACATTGGGGTTTGCAAATTCCGTGCTTCTCATTTGGCAGACCAACAGTCATGACCTTTGCAGCCAGTTCATGAATGAACAGATCATAATACATGCAACAGCAGTGGCTGAAGAATGAATGGAGTTTGTAAGCATAATTGGAGGTTTGTGTAATCTCCTGTGGGCTCAGAAGAACCTGGACAGCATGGTAAAGAAGTGTGCCCAGAGAGTTGATTTTCATCATGTAAGGCACCATGCAGATCCCCTAGAACTGTAGGCAGACACTCGATGCAAGAATAACCTAGTTCTTCTCCATGGCACAAGAACTGTCACTGAAAGTCTGCACTTTGGGAGGCTTGCTGTGCAAATCTCAACTCTGATGAACTCTGCTAACATTGAGCATGTTGTGTGGATGAAGTCCATAATGAAAACTGTGATATGCAGCAGTTATCTGGATTTCTCCGGAGGCTAAGAAATCAACACAGACCATGGACCCGACCTCCATGGGTAAAACATTCAGGGTGCACATAGTTACATTTTAGGTCACAGGAACTTGTAGATCTCAGCAAAGTCAAAAAGTTCAATTTGAGTTTTAATTTTAAATAGAATGGTTTCTTGGGAAATGAGGGTTAGAAGTACTTGGGGAAGAGGATCATGTGTGGCATAAGAAAAACTTTCTAAAAGTAATTCATGAATGGAATCTGGAAATACACTGTCTGCAGGTTCATTTGTGCTCTTGGAAAAATTTCATCTGCATTTGACAGGCTAGATGCAAGAAGATTGTTCCCAATGTTGAGCAAGTCTAGAACCAGGGGTCACAGTTTAAGGATAAAGGGGAAGTCCTTTAGGACTGAGATGAGAAAGAATTTTTTCACTCAGAGGGTGGTGAATTTATGGAATTCTCTGCCACAGGAAGTGATCGAGGCCGGTTCCATAGCTATATTTAAAGAGAGAGTTAGATTTAGTACTTGTGACTAGGGGATCAGGGGGTATGGAGAGAGAGCTGGAACAGGGTACTGAGTGGATGATCAGCCATGATCAAAATGAATGGCGGTGTAGGCTTGAAGGGCCAAATGGCCTACTCCTACACCTATTTTCTATGTTACAGTGGGGAAGTCATGGAAGCTCGGGATTTCAAGCAAAATACTGTAATGTGATATTTTGAAGTAAATTCATTTCACAAAACGGGAGGTGTTGGCAGTCTTAAAATGCATAAACTTGGATAAATCCCTCCTTCTGTTTGTTGAAGTGTGTGTTGGCAATGCTTCCCTCCTCCTCATTGAAGAGATACAAGATGCATACAGAGCAGGAATATTCATTCCTCTGTTGGCCTTCTTGCTCTTGCTCTCGGTGCTCTTCACGGTCTACCTCATAGCTCAGGTTCCAGATCTCCATACTGTTTTGTTGTTTCCTTGATTTGTACCACCTGCAGCACCACTCACGATGGTGCCTGCACATCTTTTAGAAGGTGTTCCAGAAACAAAACATTGTCTTCACATGTATAAATCACTTGTATAAATTAAAAGCCCATGGTATAAGAGGAAGTGCACTGTTAAATTGATCATCTTATAGAAAACAGAGAATTGGAATATATCAGTTATTTTCAGACCAGAAGGTAACAAGTGAAGAACTGCAGGATGAGCTCCACACCTACATTTGCTCAATGTTTGTATTAATGACCTGTAGGAAGGAACATTGAGTAAAGTTTACAAATTTGTTGATGATATGAAAATAGATGGAAGGGCATGTTGCGATAATGATACTGTGATTCTGTAACTCTGGGAAAAAAGACTGGCAAATAGAGTTTAATGTGGGCATGTGAGAGTTCAAGTCATGTGATAAGAGAAATCAAAATGCACGTTATTATCTAAATGGAGATAGATTGTATGCGAGTAAAGTACAAGGAGATCTTGGCGTCCTAGAGCATGAATCACAAAAAGCTAGCAGGGAGGTCCAACAAATAGGAAGACAAGTGGCCTTCATTACAAAGGGTTTGAAGTTTAAAAATAAAGCAGTTTGTTGCAATTGTACAGGGTGTGTTGGTGAGGCCACACCTGGTATATAGTGTACAGTTCAGAATTCCTTACCTAAAAAATGCTTGTACTGTACTTCCAGAACCACCTCTGCTTTGCCTTCAAAGCCAGTATATCCTTTCTGAAGGAGTACTCCAGGAGCAGCAGAACAACCCTGCTATGTCTTCAATGTCTAGCAATGAGGCCAACATCCCATTTGCCTCTTAATTACATGCTGCACCCACAAACTAATTTTTTGCAATTCATGCTCAAGCATTGCAAGGTCTCTCTGTTCAACAGAATGTTGCAATCTTTCATCATTCAATGATAGACCATTCTACTGTTTTTCTTTCCAAAGTGGATGACCTCTTTACCAATGTTATTGAACCTAGAAGTACTTGACTTTCTGCCTGAAATTAGCAGCAAGAAACAATTGTGACACTGCTAAGTTGATGCCACCGGCAAATTGGAGTAGCAACACCTTATATCAGTTTTCAACCATAGGGCATCAATATCATCTTCTCCAATTTCCATTATACCTCTCCCCTGGTCTGCCTCTTTCCCTTATCCTACAGTCTCTCATCCTCCAGCTCCCCAACCCCTTCCCTTCCTTCTCCTTTCATAGAGCTATCTTTCTTAGCCCTCTCACTCTATCATTTTTCAACTTCTACCTTCCCTGCTGTATCCACCTATTACCTCTTACCTATTAACCTATTAACCTCCTTCCCCCTCTCCCCCACCTTTTCATAAGGCAATGGTTTAAAGTTGGCACTCCAAGAAAGGCTCAGACTGAAACATCATCTGCCTTTTTCTTCCTATCAACAATGTGTGACCTGCTGAGTTTCTCCAGCACTTTTATGTACTGCCCATCAAAATATACGACCCCCTTAAAGTAATATTTAAACCAGATTTCAAGATGCATCACAAATTAATTTACATACAATATTGCAGCTCATTAATGAATGGACGCAGGCTGACTTTCCAATGTCTTCTTTTTCTTTGGCTTGGCTTCGCGGACGAAGATTTATGGAGGGGGTAAAAAGTCCACGTCAGCTGCAGGCTCGTTTGTGGCTGACAAGTCCGATGCGGGACAGGCAGACACGGTTGCAGCGGTTGCAGGGGAAAATTGGTTGGTTGGGGTTGGGTGTTGGGTTTTTCCTCCTTTGCCTTTTGTCAGTGAGGTGGGCTCTGCAGTCTTCTTCAAAGGAGGTTGCTGCCCGCCAAACTGTGAGGCGCCAAGATGCACGGTTTGAGGCGTTATCAGCCCACTGGCGGTGGTCAATGTGGCAGGCACCAAGAGATTTCTTTAGGCAGTCCTTGTACCTTTTCTTTGGTGCACCTCTGTCACGGTGGCCAGTGGGGAGCTCGCCATATAACACGATCTTGGGAAGGCGATGGTCCTCCATTCTGGAGACGTGACCCATCCAGCGCAGCTGGATCTTCAGCAGCGTGGACTCGATGCTGTCGACCTCTGCCATCTTGAGTACTTCGACGTTAGGGATGTAAGCGCTCCAATGGATGTTGAGGATGGAGCGGAGACAACGCTGGTGGAAGCGTTCTAGGAGCCGTAGGTGGTGCCGGTAGAGGACCCATGATTCGGAGCCGAACAGGAGTGTGGGTATGACAACGGCTCTGTATACGCTTATCTTTGTGAGGTTTTTCAGTTGGTTGTTTTTCCAGACTCTTTTGTGTAGTCTTCCAAAGGCGCTATTTGCCTTGGCGAGTCTGTTGTCTATCTCATTGTCGATCCTTGCATCTGATGAAATGGTGCAGCCGAGATAGGTAAACTGGTTGACCGTTTTGAGTTTTGTGTGCCCGATGGAGATGTGGGGGGGCTGGTAGTCATGGTGGGGAGCTGGCTGATGGAGGACCTCAGTTTTCTTCAGGCTGACTTCCAGGCCAAACATTTTGGCAGTTTTCGCAAAGCAGGGTTTAAAGTTGGCACTCCAAGAAAGGCTCAGACTGAAACATCATCTGCCTTTTTCTTCCTATCAACAATGTGTGACCTGCTGAGTTTCTCCAGCACTTTTATGTACTGCCCATCAAAATATACGACCCCCTTAAAGTAATATTTAAACCAGATTTCAAGATGCATCACAAATTAATTTACATACAATATTGCAGCTCATTAATGAATGGACGCAGGCTGACTTTCCAATGTAAAATGCTGGCAAACTGCATTCTTTGTTCTCTGCTGCTGGATTTGATGAGATCCAAAATGGGAGCATGATGAGAACTTTGGAATTTCTGCACAGAAATAAATTGTATGCAACTGTCAACAATTCTTGGCTGAACTTCAAAACCTGGAAAATTTTTTGCGTGCCAAAATAATTAAGAGGTTTTGGAAAAAAAAAGCACAATATAAATTATTATTGCACTTCCAGATGTTGAAAGGAATTCTGCCCTTTAAGCCCATCCCCATTCTCAGAGAAATCTCATCAACCCATTTCCTGTCGAGCATTGCCTCTCACATATTCATTTACTACTCCCCAGCTTCTCTGCCCCACCCCCAGTTCTACCATCGATCTACTCATGGGGTAATTTACAAGAGCAAATAAATCCACAAACCAACACTTTTTTGGGAGGAAACTGGAGCACAAGGGGTGAGGCGTAGTGGTACAGACACAGCCACAGTCAGAACATTGTACTCTCACATTAGCACTGGAGATTAGGATCTGGGTTGCTGGAACAGAGATGCAGTAGGACCACCTGCTGCACTACTGGGCTGCTCTGTTTAATCAAATGCAGGTAGGGCTTTTGAATGATGTTCTGAATGAGTGCTCCTCAGCAGGAGCCAGATTTTAATTGGTGGAGCATCCAATGATGAGATTGCTCCCATTGTTTATTAAAATAAACTCAAAGTTGCTGTAAGTGTGAACTGAGAATGGCTTAGTGTCATCAGTAAGTGATATGCATTTGGCCAAATAGTGTAACTCCACAACCAATGAAATTCAAGGGATTGAGAAATAGACAGGAGTAGGATGTTATTAGAATTAGTAAGCTCAGAGTCAGATCTTTAAAGAGAAACAAAAAGTAAAACAAACAAAGAGAAGTAAAACAGGACAGTTGGAGAGAAAATAAAGAATAAAAAGAGAAAATTGAAACGTTTAAAATCTCCTAAAATAACAAATTACATGAAGAAATTAGAATCCACTTTTCTAATCATTTGCTTTATGTGCAAGAAAGGTTACATTACAGTAATTAACACATACAGTGCCACACCATTAGTTATTACTAGGCTTAACTTTCTATGGTAGGTTTAATGTCAATTAAGGAGAAAATTCTGCAAATTCATGAAAAACATGGAGAGGCTAATTGCAGTAATAGGACAGGAGAACAAATCAGTCAGAAATTTCTCTCAGCCCACAATTCACACAAAAACAAATGTTGATGCCCAATTCATGTATTCATCAATCAAACATGTTTAAGTGGAGTGTACACTCCAGTTAGTTAGCCATCCCATTCATGGATTCAAGAAGGCATAGTCAGTGTGAAACAGGAGGTTTGCGCAATAATTTATTGGTTTAAAAGGGATTCCTTGGAGTAGAGAAGAATAAGGGGAGATTTGAAAGAGGTAATAAAAATTATGATGGTATCGATAGAGTAAAGGCAAATAGACTTTTTCCACTGAGGGTAGGTGAGATACAAATTAAGAGGACATGGGAAAAGGGTAAAGGGGAAAAGTTCCAGGAGAACATCTTTACAGAGAATGGTCAGAGTATGAAATAAGCTGCCAGCTGAAGTTGTGAATGTGGGCTCAATTTTAATATTTAAGAAAAATGTAGATAGGTAAATGGATAGGAGGAGTATGGAGAGATAGGAATTGGATGCAGGTCAGTAGGAGTAGGCTGAATAATAATTTAACACAGACCAGAGGAGTCAAATGGCCTGTTTCTGTGCTGCAATATTCTATGGATCTATAGATCTTCCTAGAAACAGCAATATCAAGTTCAGCCTATTCCTCATGCTCCTCCCCCCACAGTATTCCTGTAGTTACACTCTTTTTGATATCCCATCTAATAACCTGCAGGTTTCACTGCAGTAGCCTTCTTGTAAAGTGAAATGGTCAGCAAGTGGTAACTCCGCTGTGACTGGCGGATGCCAAGACAGTGTATATGGACAGCCCAGATGGTCTTTTGATGGGTAGCTGTTGTCAAAGATCTTTTAAAATCAGTTCAAATAGGAGTTAAATTATTAAAATAGGAAAAGATAAACTGTGAAAGGCAGTGGTTAGCGCAACACCATTACAGCGCCAGGGGTTTGAATCTGGTGTTGTCTGTAAGGAGTTTGTACGTTCTCCCCATGACTGCATGGGTTTCCTCTGGATGCTCTGGTTTCTTTCCACCCTACAAAAATGTTCTGGGGATGTAGGTAAATTGGCGCATTTTGGTGGCACGGCACATGGGCCAGAAGAGCCCATTACCACACTGTATGACTAATAGACATTCAAAAACCACAAAATAAACATTTACTTACACATTTAAGTTATATAAATTAATGAAATGTATTATGATTAAGTAAAAGAATGAAAACAAGTACTTTTTCCAATCAATATTAAAAACCCCATTCAAAAATTACATGGGCCAACAACAGTTGACAAAAAGTTGTGGGACTAGATTCATTTTGCATTACACTTCTCAGCTCAAAACAGATGAAACAAACCAGACCTGCAATTATTATCCGGTCTCCAGCTTCATGTTGAATGTTTAATGGGTTTGGAGGGGTGTGGGAAGGGGGGTGGGGGGAAGAAAGGGAAGGTAGGGAGGAAAAAAGGGGAGAAAATGCCCACTGCGTATATTTAAGAGGGAAATGTTTGTATGTATTTTGATTGATATGGTTCACAGTGTGAAAAAAAATCAAAGCATAGATGTATAGTCATGGATGAGCTGACCCACAAAGACCATCTTGGAATCACCAATGAAAGGCAAGAACATTTCAGGACAGTAGTGTTTTCTTTCATCAGTGGAGGTAAATAGAGAACTAAAATTTTTGAATATACAGTACATATTTGAGATGAATTAATTTGCCAAGCAAGAATGGGCAAAATAAAATTTTTGTTCAGTGCCTTGTTTGAATGTTTCATCTGATGAATAATCTCTTGAAATTCTAGCTTCAACTGTTCAATGCACATTCATAATACAACATCCCCAGAAAATGTTGATGTTATTTACAGTGTCTCTAATGGAAAATTTTTCAATACTTATACATTGTTAATTTCATTTGTTATGAAGAAACAAATCTAGAAGTATGCTGGTAGTTCAAAGGTATCATTAACTAACACAACAAAGCATCAAATACAGTATTTACAAATGCCAGATTCTAGGATTTGGTGATAAAATATATCAATTACTTTTGAGTATTAAAAAAGTCCCTGTTACCTCTTATCATCAAGGTCAATTTAACACTAAACCCAGTAATTATGTGTTCAAATTATGGCTATTCTGTTATCTCAATTCCTGAAAGTGTGATATGCAATGTATGCTGGACAGTTCAATGAAACTGTATGGATATACTGACCTTTGCACCACAAAAGATTTGAATGAAAAGCTAAGTTACTGTTTACCTGACACAATATAACATACAATTACATGATTTATGGCAATGATAACACAAAAATAATTGAGCTGAAGTTTGTACTTGGCAGAATTGCAAATATGAACTGAATCTAAAATGACTAGGTATTTTTGCAACCTTGTTACATACTACAACTTTAATTGTTGGAGATCGTTTGGATTGACCTAGACAAAGCCAATGCATACACACATAAGCAGCAAGCAATTTTTTTGTAAAGTCCTGATACAAGCAAATTATCAGAAGACCTTCCTGATTTAGTAGGTTAAATGCAAATCTGTCTTAAAACCATCCTTTTTCCTGATCATCTTATTCCAACAATCTGTATATACAATTCATAAAGTTAGAACTACATGTAATTCTAAGATCTTTTATCACCTTTCCAACCACACTCCCTTGCTGAATCATTCTCAATTTAAACAGTAATTCAATCCTGAAAACAACGCTGTGGCCTCCAGGTCAATTTATATTCAGAAGCCTCTGCACCAATGAAAGAGTAATAAGGCCAAACTGTCAATACCAAACTTGGAGTGGACACTCACTCGCAGAGTCTGGTCTTAGAACTGCCATCTCTAAGCAACAGTATTTCCAAACATAAATGGAGACTGAATTCTGGGGCAGCCATTTAGAGTATACCTGTTAAAAGTTTGAAGAATAAAGCTGAGAGAAATGTAATGTTCTATCACACACAGAACCATTATTATACAATATTTATATCACAGAATGTTATTTTGAAATTATATCATTACACTAAAAATCATACTTTATAGAAGTAATTCGGCTCTCTCGGTACAGGATCTGTAAGTATTTTCTAATTAGTTCCAGTTTCCTGCTCTTTCCCCTTGTAGCCTCTTAAATGTTATGTAACTTGAGCCAGAGAAAATCTTCCTTAAATTACTTATTTATTGTTTGGTTCAAAATTCTTTTCATCAAAAGTCAAGTCCATAAAACTTTCAATTTACAAGCAATGCTGAATACGGACCTGCTTAAGAGTCAGATGCCAATGAGCAAAGGGTAGGTTCTCAAGAATTGGAATATTTTTACTCTTAGGATACTGTAGTATGGATTGTGAAGGGCCACATGGCCTCTCCGTCTGGAATTTGATGGACATGTAGATTGCAGAGTCATGTGACCTCTCTGGCTGGAGCCTAGTCGGAAGTCACCTCACCTGCCAATCAAGGGTTAGATCTGCCCAGGTGAAGATGATACACAATTGGTCCTCACAGGCCACATGGACGGGTCTTACAATGAAAAAGAGGAGATGTGCAGTCTCTTTTCTCTCTTTCTCTTTGTTTGCTGCTGCTGGATAGAGACCATCACTGAACTCCAGGCTGTAGACCCCGGGCAGCTTTGGAGGGCCAAATGCAATGGGCCCATCCTGGATCCTGAGCCGTGGGCAATGCTGGAGACCAGCATTTGATATACCTGTTTGTTATAATTAATTTACTGTCTGTGCTGTACCTGCTCGTGATAGAGAGAGTTGATGGTACTGTGTGTTTAACCCTCGCATTCCCAGTTGGGAGTTGAGAATGTTTAGCAGTGATTTATTCACATTCAGTGTGTAGTAATTTATGTATTATTGCTGTGTAGATGTACAACAGCTGCAATCATTGCTGAACTCCAGACTATGAGCCATGGGCAGCTCTGGAGGGCGGACTCAATGGGCCCATCCCAGATCTCAAGCAACAGTGACACTTGAGATCAGGTCCATGTGTATGTATGTGTTAGTTACGCTAAAGAAATTAAACCCTTGTATCTGGGTATACCATGCATGCGGATGGTGCGTGCTGAAGAAGTTAAATCCTCCTGTCTGGGTATACCATGCTTGTGGGTGCTAAAGAAGTTAAACCTTGTTTCTCAGTAAACTGTGGCTGTGTGCTGGGTACATTAGTCTGTGTGAGTGTATGCTCTTTTTGTGAATTCTCCTGTGGATGCATAAATCCCACTATTTGTTGATAACACATGTCCAGCCTTGATTCTCTTTGAATCGATCAAACCTATTCTTGAACACAATAGATACTATGCACCAGTTGGGAGGACAGACTGCAGAAATAAGAATTAGGTAGCAAAGAGCTCATAGCACAATAGAGACCAGGAAAACAAGGTGAGGTCTGACAGCAATGCACAATCATTCCTTACACACATTTACCTTTCTTTTCTCTACCTAGGTCTTCAACACTAGGGTGTTGAACACCCAAATGTATTCCCCGGTTTCGGAGCTTGTTATGAGCTGCAAATGCACAACAGTGTTTTCCTTATCATGTAACTGTAGAATGGGATGAGATGGATTGTTTTTAGGTGTTGTTTCTTCATTCATATTCAAAATCAGCATTTAGTGCTCATTTATGCTCATTCGTAACTGCTCTTGGTAAAGAGGGACAGGGATGTCCACTATCCCCCTCATTGTTCACCTTAGCAATAGAACCTTTGGCAGAACTGATAAGAATAGAAAATAAAAGGGATAAAAATAAAGGAGAAGGAGTATAACATTAGCTTATTTGGAGAAGGCATTATAGTATACTTAACAGAACCAGAGATATCAATAAAATAATTACATAAGAAATTGAAGGAATATGGTATAAAATCAACGCAAATAAAAGTGAAGTGATGCCAATGAGTAACGAAGATCACTTAAATCACTGTAGTCCTCCTATGAATGTACTCCCATACTTTCTGTAGGGCAAAGTTCCAGGAATTAGACCCAGCAATGATGAAAAATGTATGTGCATACAAGAGCATTCTCACATGCATGTGCACAATAGATATGAATGAGTTTGATCAGGTTAAAAAAATGTTTCAGCCTGTCAAAACCAGGGGCCCAAACATCAAGATTAAAGAAAAGCATCCAAATATAATTTAATTTAAAAATTCACAAGCATCTATACTCAATGTGGGTTAGAAAGCTAAACCATACCTGTATGAAGTGGGTGAGGTAACAAGCTCTTTTTTAAGAGTAACTTAGATCAGAACAAAATGTAAGGAAATATAAAAATTAGGTTAAAGGAAAGTGTGTGGGAGGAGCTTTTGTGCAACCAGAATTTCAACTCTGAAGAGTCCATTTCTCTGTTGGGAGTTTCAGTAACTGCAGAAAGTTCAAAAATGGGGTATGAGTATGATATCAGAACTGAGGAATTACAGCGATCAGGAAAGATTGACAAGGATGGAACTTCCTTGTTTGAAAAAGGAAAGATTTAAAGTGAATGATCAAACTTTAAAATAATGATCAAATTGGCAGGATGGAAGTCAGGAGAAAATTTCAGCTTGTGAGAGAATTAAAAATTAGTGACTGACTGTTTACACAACAGGAGATGATGGAGATATTCCATATGAATAGAATGAGGATAGAAAGCTTGCTACCACAGGATATAGTTGAGACAAATAATTTGGATATTTTCAAAATGATATGAATATGGGAGAGAAAGGATGATAGAAAGAAGTTGGCAAGGCTTTTAATTTGTTTACAGAACATAGATGTCACTGGCAAGACTAGCATTTACTGCTCATTTCTGAATGAATGTAAGGAATGATTGCTGGTTTTAGGGGACTCTAATAGTTTAGAGAAACTAGATTTTTGTTGCAGATATACCTCTTGATTTGAAGGTGAATTCCCCAGCTGCAAGTCAAGTCTCCAGATTTGTAGTTTCCAGATTTGTTGCTGATGCACTAATTTAACAATTATACAATTTTACTCCACGTAGAAGCAAGGTAGTTAAAAGCTGTGGATATGAACAACAGCACAGAGAAGTCTTGGGAAAGTTTCCCATTTCTGCACAGAATATATTTGGTCATTTTAATCCATGCTGTTAATTCATTCAGATGAGATGAAAGCCATCCAAGTCCATTGGTTCCCAAAGATTCACCAACACAATTATTGGTCATTAAGGCTGTCAAATGTGCCTGCATTACCCCATTTCCCTTAATACTTTACCTAACAAGATGAAAAGCAATCTTTCTAAAAAGTTCCAAAGGACCCTTATGGGATAGGTGTACTCAATTTCTATGTTTGAGTGGAAAAAAAAACTCTCACTTTCCTTACTCAATGACTGAGGCTAATTTCAAGATGTTCCATTATTCCCAGCAAATAAAAATAATCTTTTTTTTATACCCAATCAATTGGTTTTAATATTTTAAAAATCTTGATCAGGTCACTACTTAATGGAAAAAGAAATGCAGTAACACACCAATTATCCAAAATGGTCGGGACCAGGCCTATTTTGGATAAACGATATGTTCGGATAATTGGTCATTTAAAAAAAAACAGCCCAGAAGCAACAGCCAATCACTTGTAACAGTGTTTAAATAACAATAAACAACAGGGAAGGCTTTATAAGCATGAAATAACATTTAATTCTCACCAACAAAAAACCCAACCTGAACAAAGTAAGATAAATCCAACACCAAAACCTCAAAATTCCAACATTTTTTTCCAACCTGTGACATCCATTCGGCTCTGAATTTTTATTTGTTTTTTTTATTTTTTTCCGGATAACTGAGGATTTCTGAATGTTTTGAATATTCTCATTGATCTGAAAATATTTCAGAGGCGAAATTTGGGTTCTAAGTTTTTTGGATAAATGAGGATTTCTGATTTTCTGAGATCCTCAATTATGGGGGAAAATTTTTCCAAAGATGAACAGACATCACTTTCAGGTCCAAAGAATTTCAGATAACTTAGGATTTTGTATAATCAGAGTTGTAGAAGCTCTCATAAACTTCTAGGTGTACTTCAGGAGAGCATTCTGGCTGGTATGGAGGCGCCAACTCGCAGGTCAAGACTCGGCACCAGACTTCATTCCATAGGTGGTGTCTTAAAAAAGCAGCATCCTCAAAGACCCCCACCACCCAGGCCATGCCCTTTTCACTCTGCTTTCATCAGGGAAAAGTGAGCCTAAAGACAAGCACTCAGCAACACAAGGACAGCTTCTTCCCCACTGCCATCAGATTCCTAAATAATCAGTGAACCAAAGACTGTGCCTTACTTTTCGTGTATTTTTTTTTAATATAGTCATGTTGTAAGATGGTTATAATATGTATGTTTACACTGTGACGCTGCTGCAAACCATCGAATTTCATGACTTGTTCACGACAGTAAATTCTGAAGGCATATCTCTCTCATCCTTTCTCACATCCTAGCATTCCAAGCGTTGGTTTCATTCCGGTTAAGTCTGTGGTGCATTTCTACTGTCTAATATATTCTTACTGAGGGATTAATTACTAATGCTGATCGTGGTAAACAATATATGATTTGACTAAGGTTTGATACATCTGAAGCATAACTTCCTCTATTAGGTGTCCAAAATTCTACCAGTGTTTGTTTCATTTATTTAAAAAAATACTTGCCTTCAATAGAATTGCAAACCTATTCTTACAATTCATAATTTGCTCAAAAAATGTGAATTTTTTTACATCTGAATCTTCATACTCCATCTTGTCCACCCACTCGGTCAATGTCTAACTATTGTAACTTCCTACTCCAAAATACATAATTTACATGGCTCCTAATTAATAGTTTCCTTTATCCAAGTGATCCCAATAGAGGCCCACATTTCTGGGAAACATCAATTGTCGTCTTTCTAATCAGAAGTATTATCGTATTTGTATTCTCCTTCTCACAGGTCCACATTTTCGACTCTTGTTTTACTGATAGTTCCTTCTCAATGGCATGATCTTTTGAAAGAATGCAATTAAATTAATCATTTATTGCCTACCCATCACAAATCAAACCAATTCTAATCTGCCATTTGCCCATGTTCAAATATGATGCTTGACAATATAGTTGAGTAATTTCTCCAAGAATGATGTTAAATACACAGATCTGTAGTCACCTATTTTCCACCTCCTTCCCTTCTTCAATAATTCAGCAACTGTATTTACAATTTTCCAGGAGTATAGAATGCTTTGGAAAATTTTAATACAGCTGTAATTTCTTCACATTTTTCTTGAATCTTCTCAAGTGGAGTGCACCAAGCCCTGTAACTCTTCACTATCTAATGTTCTGTTATTCTGTTAAAATTTTAAACATATTCAATGAACTTAGCTCATCCCTTGTTCTTCCAGGTTGTTTGGCGTCAGTGGTATATAGATTTTATATAATTTATCTAGCATTTCATTTTCTAGCGCAGTATTGTGTTCAATGTGTTAGCATTAATTTTAATTTACCTATTTTATTTGAATAGTTTTTAATACCGCAAGACCATAAGACATAGAAGCAGAAATAGGCTATTCAGCCCATCAAGTCATTTTATTCACGAGTTGATCCATTTCTCCGCTCAGCCCCACTTCCTGGCCTTCTCCCCATAATCTTTCATGCTCTGGTCTTGTATTATGGAATTTATACCATTCTTTTTAGTTTAGTATTCTCATTTCCTATACTTTAGTCATCCTCTTTTAACTTGATACGCCCTCATTTGGTAAATTCAAATTAAAAATAAGTCCAATTTTCTCCTCAGTAAATACACAAATCTTTGGAAATAAGTTAAGGTCTTTTCTGGTTCTTCTTAATGTCATTGACAATCTTCCTAAAAAAAAATCAAGTTTATCATCATCTGATTGCACAAGAACACTCCAGCCCTCCGTGCAAAACACACGGGCACTGTATGGAACACATATACAAACAAGTATTCATAATTATAAATAAATACATAAATATTGTTTCATGAATAGGAGAGTCTCAGATGGTTAGTGTGAGCAGTTCCTTTGGCCATTCAGCATTCTCAAAAAGGCAGTTAAAACATCACAACAATGGCCAAACCAACAACTAGTATAGCAACAATTTTGGTAAAATACATTTCTGTGTTTCTCCTTAATCCTTCCCTATGCAGTCTATGACATTGCTCAGACAACCAACTGCTTTAATACCAAGCTCCTCCATCATGTGCTTTCTAATGTGTCCTCTTCCATCCTATTACCTTTACACACTTTTTATTGAAGGCCCTTTTCTTCATGCAAGCCCTAATGACAATGAAGGTCACAGATTGCTATGCAATTAATTATTGAGATCAGATGGGTAAACTCATTGTATTACCCTTGAAGGAAATACTATTTGCAAAAGTGGTCGACCGAGCAGCCTGGCTAAATCTGGCAGATTCAATCCCAAATGTTGCCAGATTGGAGTGATAAAATGCCAGAGGACTCAAACCCACATCAATCTGTTTGGAAGGTCAGTACTGCAGTGGCCAACCTGCTTTGCATTTCATATTGTTACTGCTCACTTCATCCATGATAATTAACTGCATTGAGATTGAAAAATAGTACCAACTGCACTGCATGAAGAAAACCAGTGTCAATAACATTAAGTCAAACGTCCTCATTGATGTGGCATCGAGGATTTTGTTGGTCTTGCAATTGGGACCTTTCCTAACTTGTTAAAATCTGCATGAATCATCCTTCATCTACATCTTTCTCACTTTCTCTGCTGGAATTGCACTAATGCACAGTCGTTAGGGAGATAGGACACACATACTATATTCAGTTTTCAGGCTGCTTTTTCTATATTTTGTGAAAGTGGTTTTATAAAATAGTTTTCATTAAATATCCAGTTCCAAGAATAATATAAATCAAATTCATTCATTCAAACTCGATTGTTTTTCGCAATAAAACTTCATGTATAAGTAGTTACTATGTTCTCACTTACGTGAATGAAATCTATAACTTTGTGGAAATGTTTTAAGAAAATACAAATTTCGTTTCACAAACTATTTTGTTTAAAAATTACTCCCAACTCATTGAAGTATAGAACAAAAATCATGTCAATTATTCTGTTATACTGCACTTTATACATCAAAAACCTCCCACTATTAACATCTCGAGAGATTAAATTAAAACATTAAATTAGTATTACCTTTTAAAACCATTGGATCCTTGCCTTCTCGTTTCAACGATTCTAGCACTATATGCAATGGCTGGGAGGCCATGACTCGGTTGGGTTCATTAGTGTTCTCATCGTAAACTATAATCTCCTTGGAGAAAATCCTTTTATAGGAGTCCTTGCCTTCCCTGCAAGAGAGGAGATCCAAGACGGTGATTTTGCCCTGCTGCAGCCTCCGCCTGCTGATCTTGTCCGAGCAGTTAATGTGGACGGCTCCTTGGATATGGCTTTTGTTATATTCCATGAAGGGGCGACAGTCTATAATCACAGGACCTTGGTTCTGTGACTGGGGGCCCTTGCTGCATTGGGTCAATTTCTTGGCTAATTCGGTGGGGTAAATCGTGCGGACGCCGGCAAGGTGCTTGGTGGCCCCACTTGATGGAGGCAGGAGTGCTCCAAGTCCACCGGCGGACGCGGGGCTCAGGGTGCTGCCGTTCTCCTTGCTGTTGCTCACCATCGGGCTACTTGCACAGGAGACACACTTTGCAGAAGTCCCGACTTGAGACGCGGTGGCTGGGACGAGGTCGCTGTGGCTCACGGATCCTGGGGTCTGATCGCCCCCGTTGCCCTTATTCTCGTAGGTGGTCACAGTGCAGCAACTCGCGCTGCTGCATCCGCAGGACAGGGAGCGCACCGAGCCGTTGGAGGATGGCATAGACGTGAAGTTGACGCTTCGGGACGAAACCCCAGCCGCTGGGCTGAGGGTCGCGCTCTGGATTTTCGGCTTGCGAGCAGTGATCGCCGGAGTAGAAGCCACGTAGGTGTTGTCCAAGCGCAGACGGAGCTCCTGCGGTCTGACCGGCCTCGGCAATGCCACCACACCAACAATCCGTTCGTCTAGAGGGGATGGAGGCATGAGGATGATGGTGCTGGGCGCTGCTGTCGACCCGAAGACTGAAACGGGATCAAATGGACTGTCAGCATCAGGGCAGAGGGGGGAGAGAGAGAGGAGGTGGTGGGGGGGGGGGGGGGGAGTATAAATGAAAAGGCACGCTGCTGTAAATAGACGAGGAACTCGACTAAAAATAAACTGGAGCGAAGAGCGGCCGCAGTTGGCAACCAGACTTTAAATAAACTCGCTGTTTATTCACCTAATAAAAAGCTGGATCAATTTAACAGCAGGAACCCCCCCCCTCCTCCTTCACTCACTCCGGCACAGCGCTCACACTTGTCCCCAGCCTGCGAGAGAGTGGCACGTCCAGCCAGCCTGCAGCAGCCCCTCGCCGAGCTCCAGAGGATGTACTTACATCACAGGGTGGTGGTGCTGCTGCCCCTCATCCGCACACGTCCCCTTCTCGGTTGACTTTCTGTTGCTTATTTCGAGTTCAAGACTTTTTTTTAGAAACTCGCTCGGCGAACCAGGAGGAACATGGCCACTTTAATTTGGCAGCGCGTTCATTTAACCTGGAGGGAGGGCGGGAGCAGAGCCCTTCGATGAGGGACACCGCAGCCGGCCCACGGCAGAGCGCGCTTTCGGGCTCGGGACCCGCCCGCTGACGCGCTCACCAATCAGCGGCAGCGGGAGGCGGGCGCCGAGCCAGCGGAGGGCGGGAAGGGAGAAGGCGACGCCGCCAGCATGACATCATCGAGAGCCAATGGGCGGGCAGAGAGCAGAGCCGGGCCCCGAATGAAGTGGGTTCTCGGTGTTTACACCGCATGCAGCAACCGGGCAATTAAAGTGACCGCGGCGAGGTCGGCTCGGCGGACGGATGGCCGCCTTCCAGATACATAATTTTTAAAGGAATACTCCCCTGCCCACATCGCTGCTCGTCTATAAAATGTTTCAAAAAGGAAAACGTTTAAAACCACTCAGTGGAGACACCAGCGCTTCCCTTGATTCTCGGGGGGAGATTGACCAGCCGGTGAATGTGTTCTTTTGGCATTTCCTGGGCCCCGTGTGCATCCTCGGCGGGATGGCTCATGGTTTTGTATCCGATAATAACATCACAAGGTTCGGCAGAGAACCGCAGCATTGCCGGCGGGCAGAGGGTGCTGCATTATAATAGCGCCTACTAGCGCTGCGCCGGGACGGAATCCGGACCTGACATGAATGCACGAGTTTAACTTGAATGATTGAAATAAAATAATAATCTCCGGATGCTGAGCGTCCGATGTCGAGGTTGCAGACCAGGTAATTGCTTGAGCGACGTTTTTTTTTCTTTTGCAAAGGATGGAGAACCCCTGCAGGAATAAAACGAGGTTAATGGTAAACTGCGAAGTCACTTCTCCTTTGTGCATTTGTTTATTCAACAACTCTGCTTTCACTAGGGGGCAGATCATCCTGTCACTCGTTTAGGCGCAATACCAGGAATAAAGGTGCTGAGCCTGACTGACATAATCCGAGGATTAAACCTGCGCTCTGCACCGCACTTTCCTGCATGCAAGTCTGTCATAAATAAAGAAGAAAATATCCTCCAAAGGTGCCCATAGATGACGGTCCTTCCAATTCCCCATAAAGCCAGTGCACATGACAAAAGCCTCAAATTCAATTAAGATAGTTTCTGATTCAGAAGGTTACAGGCGCATCTCCCACTCCAGAAATTCCTGCACACCATCCTGAGGGAGTGCTGCAGCTCCCAGTAGTGTTTTTTCTTCCCCGCAACGCATTTTATTTGTTTTAGAGAGTGAATTGCAAGGCTCTGTTTAAATTCCCTAGGTAACTCTCCCTGATGGACTGGGTTAAATATTCCAATTGTGGCGAACCGTGGTGCTCCATGATCAGACCGGTGCCTGCAGTTGCGGGCTCGCGCAGGCCTTGGAGTTCCTGGTGGCCAAGGTGGGTGTGGTTAGTCAGAATCAGACACACACAAAGATAAAGACTGTACAACAGGCTTTAATCCACAAAGACTTCCACAGAGCCAGGCTGGCTGTGGCTGCAGCAACTCTGACCTGTGCAGGCTTATAGCCCAGAGGGTGATTGACACCCGACTGGGTGGGGTCCCGAATCCATTCAGGCCGCCTGATTGGCAGCCGGCCAGGTGTTGTCCTGTCCCCTTATTCTCCTGCAGGCACAGAGGTTGCCCCCTGCAGTAGGCCGGTGGTGTACCACCACAGTGGGGCACCATGAACTCTGGGAGGCGCGTGACTTCAGAGGACGAGTGGTTGTGATAATGCGCCAACTGTAATTATTTAAACTCCTGCAAAGATTCCATTGCACAATTCTGTTGGTTCAGCTCACAGATGGCTTCTGTTGTGTTTTGTACAAGACATTGGTCCGAATTACATTTTGGACCTCACTATGGATGCGCAGAACGCTGATGTACTCAAACATCCAGTATTTTGGACCTCACAGCCACAGGTCTAGTTCGAGCAGGCTGAAGCCCAGCTCTATCTATGCCAGATTACTGCTGATGCAACGAAGTATTAATATATCATTGCATCGCTGGATCAAAACACAGTGGAGTGTATTGCCGATTTCTTACACTAACCTCCAGCCAACAACAGGTATGAAGCCATCAAAGTCCTGCTCGTATGTATTTCCTGACACAATAGGGCAGCACGACTTCTCCGTATGGATGGCCAGGGTGACCGCACTCCTTCCGAACTAATGAACGAGATGCTGGCGCTCATGGACAGACTTTCGAGCAACTTTTTCTCAAGCAAATGCCAGAAGACATCCATTTGCTGCTTGCAGACAAAGACTTTAACGACCACCCCCCCCCCCCCCCCCCCCCACTGTCGCTAAGCAGTATGGAGCACAGCACAATATTCTGTCTCATGGACGTCCCCTGCGTGCAATTGGCTAAAGATGAATTCTGACTCATGGAGAAAATGGGGATTGTTTGCCGCTCCAACAGCCCTTGGGCATCACCGCTGCATATAGTAGCTAAGGCATCTGGAGAGTGGAGACCTTGTGGGGACTATCAGAATTTGAATGACATCACCCAGTTCCCTATATACAGGATTTCTCTGCGATCTGACACGACACTAAGATTTTCTCCAAAATCAACCTTGTGCACGGGTACCATCAGATCCCAGTTCATCTGGACGACATTCCTAAAGCTGCCTTGATTACCCCATTTGGGCTATTGGAATTCCTCCATCTGCCTTTTGATTTAAAAAAAAACGTGACCTAGACATTTCAGCGCTTAATGAACACATTTACTCAGGGCCTGAATTTCATATATTTTGATTTGGAAAACATCCTTATCGCCAGCCACTTGCAATAGCAGCACTGGGCCTATCTCCATCAACTATGTCAGTGGCTGGATGACCATGGTTTAGCAATCACCTGGCCAAATACCATTTTGGCCTCACATCAATCGATTTCCTCAGCCACCACATAAGTCAGCATGGAGCGACTCCACTACCTTCCAAGGTCAAGGCCATTTGCAAATTTCCAAGACCCTCTACCATTAAAGGCCTGCAGGAGTTTGTTGCCGTGATTAATTTTACCATGGTTTCATGCCAGCTTCAGCCAAAATTATGCAGCCACTTTCCAAACTCTTGCCTGTTATCCCAAGGAACTGAAGTGGAATGATGAGGCTGCAGTGGCATTCAAGACTGCCAAAGGAGTGCTAGCAAGAACCACTATGCTTGTGCACCCGAGGGTTGATGCACCAATGGCTCTGATAGTGGATGAGTCAGGCACTGTGGTAGGCACGGACCTAGAGCAGCTCATCAACGGCATCTTGAAACCACTAGCTTTCTTTAATCATCATTTGAGACCACCAGGGAAAAAGTACAGTGCTTTTGCCCTCTATTTGGCCATACAGCATTTTCGCTATTTCCTGGAGGGCATAAGGTTCACGGTCTACACAAGCCGTTGACTTTTGCCTTCACCATGATGTCAGATCCATGGTCAGCACGACAGCAATGACAACTCTCCCACATTTCAGAGTTTATAACTATGATAAAGCACATCACCGTGAAGAACAATCTAGTCACCGACATGCTGTCCCCCACCACCATTGCTTCCCTCCATTCATCTGCTCCCGGCTTTGGCAGCAGCTTAGCAGGAAGATGAAGTGATGGCCACGTATCACACTGCCATATCAGGACTGAAATTGGAGGAGATGCGTTTTGGTCCAGCAAATGCCTCCCTTCTTTGTGACATATGCATCGGCCAACCAAGGCCTATTGTACCTGCTGCGTGGTGCCATTGGGTGTTTGACGCCATACACAGTTTGGCTCACCCTTCAATTAGGACAACAACAAGGCTCATGGCGGGAAAGTTCATGTGGCATGGCCTGTGCAAGCAAGTCGGCGCTTCGGTAAGGACATGCTTCCAGTGCCAGACCTCAAAAGTTCGGCGCCACACCAAAGGTCCACTACAGGTTTTTACACCCATGCATCACAGGTTTGATCACATCCATGGGGATATCATCTGCCTATTGCCCCCATCCAAAGGTGCTACTCACCTCTTCACATAGTAGATGGCCAGAGGTTGTCCCGCTCTCCGCCACCTCCGCCTCAGCTTGTGTGAGAGCCCTCATCGCCAATTGGATAGCCAATTTCAGACTACCCATGCATATCTCCTCTGACAGAGGAGCTCAATTTATGTCCTGGTTGGCTCCACAATCACACAGTTGCTGGACATTCAACTGCATCAGTCGACGGCCTATCATCCCCAGTCCAATGGCTTAGTGGAAAGTTTTCACTGTCTTATGAAAATTGCTCTCATGGCATGTCTTAAGGGACTGTATTGGATGATGAACCACCTTGGGTACTTTTAGGTATCCGTACTGCACCGAAAGATGATCTCGCTACATTCTCCACAGAAATGGTTTACGGAGTCCCCCTAACAATCCCAGGGGATTTCATTCCGGCAGCACATGGGCAGCAGAAATCTTCAACTTTGGTACTTATACATTTAAGGGAGAAGGTGGGTACACTGGTGCCTATCCTGACCACCCGGCATGTGACTATGACTTCATATTCCACCTGAACTCAAGGACTGCCTTTATGTATTCCTGCATAGGGATGTGCACAAGACGCCATTGCAACAACCATATGAAATCCTATCAGGGTGGTACAGAATGACGGGTCCACATTTGTTATAGATATTGGCAGCAGGCAAGAAACAGTTTTGGTAGATCACCTTAAGCCGGCACATGTGAATGTAGATCAGCTGGTACGTGTGCCATACCCTCGGCCGTATAGGTGTCACCTCTGAACTCTGGTTCTCGGAGTGGGGGGTTTATATGAGATCCACGCCACTCCATTATCAAACCAGCGTCAGTATTTATGGACCCCCGCAGGATCAGAGGTTCCCAGTGGTCAGGGGGCATGAAGAGCTCTGGGAGGCGCGTGACGTCAAAGGTCGGTGATTGTGATAGCACGGCAACTGTAATTATTTAAACATGTGAAAATTCCATTAAACATTTCAGTTGTTTCAGCTCACAGGCAGCTTCTGTTGTGCTTTATTCATTGCACCACTCACTATATTATCAGATTTTTACAGGTACAGACTAATAGGTTCCATCCCAGCGTGTTTTGCAAATTCAACTGTTCATGAACACAGAAGGTGCCAGAAGGTAACAAGCATAGCCAAGTCCATTCAGGATCCGACCTCCCTAAACAAGGCATATTACATCATAAAGGACCAACCCCACCCCTCCCTCACCCTAGTCACAACTTCTTCTCAGAAGGTAGGAAGCCAGCATCTCCAAGTTCAAGAACCGTTTTTCAAACAGATATCATGCTGTTGAACCTGCCCAGACTACCCTATCCTTAATCATAAACTACTTCCAAGACCATCAAAATATCTGTCTGCACCATTGAAACATAATTTTGTACAACTGTCAGGATCTTGAACCTCTCTTTGTTACACTAATCAGGGCCTACTCCAACACCACAAAGGATGGTCTGCACTGTTGCAAGTCATTCCTTTTTAGCATCTGTACAACTGTGAATATTTATTAGGTGATTTTTTTTGTTTATTTTCTTTATTTAGTTCAATTAAGTATAATATTGTATTTGTTTTTCTTTTAGTTTTTGTAGTTTTTTTTACGAACTATCCATTCAGTTGTAGCAAGTAAGTTGCATTTCTTGAAGATGCACATTGTTCAGTGATTATGACAATAAACTCATAATTATGATTATTATATTTTTGCCCAAACCAATATTACAGAATTCAGTTATCTGGTTGTAGATGTTGCAAATTTTATCATTTAAATTTAGATGTACAGCACAGTAACAGGCGCTTCCAGTCCACTAATCCATGTCCCCCCATCCCAATACACCAATTGACCTCAACTCCCATATGTTTTGAATGGTCGGAGGAAACCAGAGCACCCGAACGTACAAACTCCTTACAGACAATGCTGGATTTGAACCTGGGTTGCTGGAGCTATAAGCATTGCCAATAGCCTACAGAATCTGAACAAGAATCAATCTGGATGGCATGGTGACACAACAGTTAACACTGCTACTTCACAGATAAAGGCACCCAAGTTTGATCTGAATTTCTATCTGTGTGGAGATGGCACCGTTTCCCCATGATTGGGCGACTGCACCAATTTCCATGCACATTGTAAAGACATGCTGATAAGGTTAATTCACTGCCATAAATCAAAAATAAGTGGCAAGAAAAGAGGAATCAATGCATATATGAGAGGGAGCAGGTTATAGGGAAATAAGGCATAAAGAGAGTCTGATGGGATTGCTCTTTAACAATCTTTCTAACAATTACTGCATTTCAAAAGTCTCTTGTAAAATAATTTTGTACATCTTGAGGTAGTGAAAATGGGATTTTGTTATTTAAAAATTAAAGATATTAGCTTAAACTCCCAGCATTTTGAACTTCTCTATTTTTAGTATAAAAATATGAATATTAAAATTGGAGAAAATTATGGTTAAAGTTATTCTTAATTTGCTGTTGTATTTTACAGAAAATGCAGTTGAACATGTCTACGCTGCAGTAGTGACAGGTTTGCTGATGTGAAAATATTGATAGAGGAATCTCCTTGGAAAGACAAGAAATTATAATCTGGTTGGCCTGATTTCAGAGTTTGGCAAGATTTTACAGTCAATTATCAAGCATGAGGTTTCAGGGTACTTGAAAGCACAAGATGAAATAGTCCAAAATCAGCATGGTTTCCTTCAGGGGAGATCTTGCCTGACAAATATGTTGGAGCTCTTTGAGGAAGTAATAAATAGGAGAATCAATGGATAAAGTTGGATTTTCAGAAGGACCTTGACAAGGTAGTGCACACAAGGGTGCTAAACAAGATAGGAATGCAAGATGGCACAGAGAGCAGATTGGCTGACTGGCAGATCACAAAGAGTTAGAATTATAAAGGCCTTTTCTGGCTGGCTGGCTGGCAGTGACAAGTGATTTCCAGAGGGGCCATTCATTGTTTTGCTACTTTTCACACAATGCAAATGATTTAGATGACTGAATTGATGGCTTTGTGGTCAAGTTTGCGGATGACACAAAAATGGCAGGCAGGGAGAGTAGTGTTGAGGAACTAGGGAGTCTGTAGAGGGACTTGGATAGGTTACTGGTAAGAAAGACAAAGGCAATGTTAGTATTTATTTAAAAAGTACTGGAATATAAATGCAAAGATGCAATGCTGAGGTTTAATAAGTAATTGATCAGGCCACATTGGAGTATTGTGAGCAGTATTGGGCCCTATGTCTAAGGAAGAGAGGGCCTAGAAGAGGTTTATGAAAGAGATCCTAGAGATGAAAGGGTTAGCATATGAGGAGTGTTTGATACCTCTGGGCTTGTACTTGCTGAGGTTTAGAAGGATGAGTGGGGGATCTTCTCGAAGCATACCAAATATTTAAAAGCTAGATAGAGTGGATACAGAGAAGATGTTTCCAGTAGTGGGGTGTCTTGAACCTTAGGGTACTGCTTCAGAGTAAAATGTCACCCTTTTAGAACAGAAATGATGGGGTTTCTTCAGCCACAAATCGCTGTGGAGGTCATCATTGGGTTGATAGGTTCTTGAATAGTAAGGGTGTGAAAGGTTAAGAGGAAAACTACATCTGGCATGATCTGAATGCTGGACCAGACTCAATGGGCTGAATGGCCCAATTCTGCTCCAACATCTAATGGTTTTATGGATTCAAGTTATAAACTTTACAAAATTTATTTGTGCTTTCTAAACCTTTTGGAATGAAGCTATGGAACAGTTTGAAACATGTTCTATCAAATTATTCACT
Organism: Narcine bancroftii; assembly: GCF_036971445.1. Classification (NCBI taxonomy): domain Eukaryota; kingdom Metazoa; phylum Chordata; class Chondrichthyes; order Torpediniformes; family Narcinidae; genus Narcine; species Narcine bancroftii. The sequence continues at coordinate 58,311,794 of NC_091472.1, forward strand.
TATTTTGCACTTACATGGAATTACAAATCTTGTGTGCATTCCTTCCAGAATGAGATGAAATCTACTCTTGTACTATATCTTGTTTGGGTTAGCACAACATTGAGGGCCAAAGGGCCTGTACTGTGCTGTATTATTCTATATTCTATAGTACAGAAAGAGACCATTTGGCTTGTGGGACAGAGCAATCCCATCAGACTCTCTTTATGCCTTATTTCCCTATAACCTGCTCTCTCTCATCTATGCATTGATTCCTCTTTTCTTGCTACTTAGTTTTTGATTTATGGCAGTGAATTAACCCATCAGCATGTCTTTACAATGTGCATGGAAATTGGTGCAGTCGCCCAATCATGGGGAAATTGTGCCATCTCCACACAGATAGAAATTCAGATCAAACTTAGGTGCCTTTATCTGTGAAGTAGCAGTGTTAACTGTTGCACCACCATGCCATCCAGATTGATTCTTGTTCAGATTCTGTAGGCTATTGGGCTGGCAAAATTAATGTGATATCTGTTAACATTCTATTGGGATAGAATACACTTGATGAGCGAAGAAGATTAATAATTTGGAAAATGGTCCACTTCTATCATTTTACCAGGTATTTAAGTGTTCTGACAAAGATTAGAGTTTCCAAGATGTTCCTTTTTGTATTGAGTGGTCATGCATAGAGGTTCCCTTGATTTGATGTAATTTTAATGGTTGTACAGGTACACAATCCGGAAAGCACCAAAATCCAGCAAGTAGGGACCGATGGTTGGGGGAGGCAGCTGAGGGACTGGACCGGCAGTCAGGGGAGACTGTCAGGTGGCCGAGGGACTGGTGGCCGGGGGAGACTGCCGGGCAGCTGAGGGACTGGTGGTCAGGGGTTGGGGGAGATATCTGGGTGGCCGAGTGGCCGAGGGACCGGTGGTCGGGGTGACGTCTGGGCTGCCGAGGGATCGGGGTCGGTGGAGGCGGCTGAGGGAACATGGTTGGGGGAGACGGCCGGGCGGCTGAGGGATTGGCGGTCGGGGGAGACAGCCGAGGGACTGTGGTCGGGGGAGGCGGCTGAGGGATCGTGGTTGGGGGAGGCAGCCGAGGGACCAGCGGTTGGGGAGATGTCCGGGTGGCCGAGGGACCGTGGTCGGGGGAGATGGCCGAGGGACCACGGTTGGGGGAGGCGTCCAGGTGGCTGAGGGACCGGCGGTCAGGGTAGACGTCAGGGCGGCCAAGGGACATGGTCGAGGGACCGCAGTTGGGTCAGGCGGCCAGGCGGCTGAGGGACCGCGTTGGGGGAGACAGCCGAATGACTGGTAGTTGAGGGAGATGTCCGGGCAGCCAAGGGACTGGCGGTCAGGGGAGGCAGCCGAGGGACCACGGTTGGGGGAGATGGTCGGGTGACTTAAAGGGGGTGAGGGTGGATACAGCAGCACAATTCGGGTGGGCGTTCCAAAATTCGAAATTTGGAACATACTGTCCCCCAAGGGTTCCGTAAAAAGGATCGTGTACCTGTATACCCCTGGCTTTCCTCTCCTGAACTACACAACTGTAGGTGTAAAGTGATTAGAGCAGGGGGCTAAGAACTCAGCCCTGTGGTGCTCCAGTACTGATTGAGATTGTGGAGGAGAAGTTCATACCAATCTTCACTGATTGTGGTCTGGAGGTGAGGAAATCCAAGAACCAATTGCACAGTGGACTGTTAACTCCCAGGTCTTGGAGTTTCCTGATCAGGTTTGAGAGGATGATGTTGATAAATGCTAAACTGTAGTTGGCAAAGAGCATCCTAATATATAGAGCTTTGCTGTCTAGGTGTTCCAGGGCTTTGTGCAGAGTTAGTGAGATGGCATCTGCCGAAGAACTGTTACTACGATAGGTGAACTGGAATGGATCCATGCCACCACGAAGACAGGAGCTGATAAGCTTCATCACCAGCCTTTCAAAACACTTCATTATTGTTGATGTAAGTGCTACTAGTTGATAGTCATTAAGGCAGGTTTGAAACAGGTGAGTCCATGCCCTCCTGGAGTGAGATATTGAAGGTATCCATGAATACCTTGGTAAGTTGGTCAGCACAGATTTTTAATACTCGGCGAGGTACTCCATCCAGGATTCCTCACATTCATTCTCCTGAAGGCACCACACACATCATCTCAGATACAGACAGGATGGGATCATAGGAGACATGGGGGTGCAGAGGGGTGGTTCTTCGCTGTTACATCAAATCAGGTGTAGAAGGCATTGAGTTCCTCTGGGAGAGAAGCTTTTCTGACTGCTACTTTATTGGATTTGGTTTCATAACAGGTTATGGCATTTAGGCCCTGCCACAGCTGTCGGGTGTCCCTCGTTGTTTCCATTTCACCTGGGAGATAGCTTTCTGCAAGTCATACCTACTCCTGCTGTACTAATATGGATCACCGGATTTAAATGCCTGTAATCTGGCTCTCAGCAAATTCCAGATTTCATTGTTCATCCAGACTTTCTGGTTGGGGAAAACCCTGAATGATTTGGTGGTGTCACATTCATCCACAGCTTTCTTGATAAAGTATGTGACAGCCTCAGTGTGCTCGTTCAGATTCTCAGCAAGAGTCCTTGAACACTGCCCAATCCACTGATTCAAGGATGTCCTGTAACCCTTCTTCGGCCTCCTGTGATCACCTTCTAGCTGTCCTGATCTGTGCAGCCTCTCTTTTTAGGCTCTGTCTGGATGAAGGCAGAAGGAGCACAGCTGTTCCAACTTTTTAAAAGTAAATCTGACTCTAATTGTTTGTTTTTAAAGACACCACCTGCTTAGATTTAACATTATTGTTTAATCCATATCATCTTGTAAGGATGGATTAGATATAAAAGTAGTGACTCCTCCACAGCCAATTTGTACTTAATGTTGGCACATTTTCTTTGTCTATTTTAGGCTAATCGGAATTTTACTTAATCATTATCAGGCCTTAATCACTGAGGTTACCCCATATAGAACAACAAGGTCTTTTCTGCATCTAGAATTAATTGCTAATTTTTAAAATTGTTTCTCCTGTATCAGTTTTCAGTCTCCCATTCTCTGCATTATTTTATCTCGCTCTTTAATTGCTATGCTTTACTGCTGTTTACTTGCTCTTGAAGAATGACTAAAGTTTTCTATTCCTTAATCAATTTTTAATTGCAAAAGTCGTAAACTCTTGTTATCCTGAAGTCATAAAAATAAACTGTAGTCATTTCTGGATTTTTGTCATTTTCTTAATATTATTTTTATCTGTGGGTTTTATTACATCCTTCAACCAGTTCTTTTACAGTTTAATTTCACTGTATTTCTTGACTGATGGAGGGTAAAGAGGGTTGTGGACTCCTTGAATCCAAAATACAATGGTTGAATGGAATGGCAGGAAAAATACAGCACTGAGGAGGGCCTAGAAGTGAATTAGAGATAATTGATGATTCCAGAATTGTGGAAAGCAAAAATAGAATACAGCACTGAAGAAAGCTTTGAAAGAAAATAAGTAGCATGCCATTCATTGATGGAAGCAAGGATGGAACTATCACTGTGCATTCCTTGCTGATATTTCACTTTGTTTCTCAGGTCATTGTTCTGGTTCTCACCAGAACATGTCTTTGTTTCCCAAAAACCCCTGGGAAGGATCCCTCTGATTAGGTTTTTGATCCTGGCACGGTTTCAAGATAGATCTGATCAAAGTATTTGGACAAGATGGAAATTCAGCTGGATGGAGCTGAAATTTTGAACAGTTTAAAGTTATCAGACTGTCAAACATCCTGGCTGAATGAAAAAAAGTGCTCTTCAAAGAATTGGGTACACCAAAGTTGGTTCCAGTTACAAACTCTGTCTCAGACAATCTGCTAAATTCTGGCAACCATTCTAAGAAGAACCACATTGTTTGTAACCTTTGAGTTCATATTTGACCACTGTTATGACACTCTATTTGTGCCATCTCTATGGTTACCTATTTTTATATCGTGATACTGTTTCTGTTCTAGCTTAACTGCTGTTAAAATGCTCATCCAAGCCTCTGTAACGACGAGATGTGGCTTCCTGAGTATTTTAAATTCTGCTTCCAGAGTCCTAACTTTTAGTAAACCCATTCATTAACACTGGCTCCTTGTTTTCAAATTCCTCCATATTCTTGCTCTTTATTATTTTTTAAAGGCCTCAAGCCCTAAAAAGCAATCAAGAAATTGATGCTTTTCCAATTCACACCGTACCATTGGTGTGCCGTAAGGAGTCAAAGCCTCATCTGTGCAATTCCCTCCCCAAAACTCTTGACATTATTTCCTCTTAGACACTTGTTAAAACTGTCCTTTTAGACTAAATACTTTGTGGTCGGCTCTAACGTTTCCTAGCATCAATAAAACAAAATACAGTAAAATCCCTGTTATCCAGAATTTAAGCAGCCAGCAGCCTCAAGCAACCAGCAAAAAACTTGCAGAAGTAAATAAGTAAAAAATATTAAAGTTTAAAGTTGGCAGGCCTAGCGGTTAGTTTGCCAATCCATGCAACATGCTAATTCAGGCAACTAGAAAATCATCAAGCCACCATCTACTGATCCCCATGGCTGTCGGATACCGGGGTTTTTACTGTAAATGGTTTGAATTCCAAATTCAAATTGTTTCTCAGTGTCTAAGAGTCATGGATTGGAGGAAGTTAATGGAATGAAAAAGCAAATGGAAGCTAATGAGTAAACTTGTGCATTTTCCAGCGATTGTTTTATAATAAGTATCATTAGGGGTATAATATATCTGAACATTGCCAGTGACAAGCCACATGCTAACCTAAGTAGCATAAAAGAACATCAGAACAAAAGCAGGAGAAGGTAATTCAGCCCCACAGGCCTGATCTGCTACCTAGTGATACCACAGCTAACCTTCCTGTACTAAACCCATATCTTTTGAACCTATTAATGTTTAAAAATCTGGGTCAGCTGGAATCCTCACGATTAGGCAATCAAGCTCAACATTTGAAGACAGAAGAGCAGTAGAATGGGCAATTGAAGTCAGGTGACCCAAACATCAATATAAACGTGAAAGACTGTGTAGTTGAGCGGTCATCATCAGAGTGGGCTGAGTCAGAGTGGAAAGGCTTTAGCTCAAGGGGCTTTGGCGAATAGGGGCTGAGGTAGTGGTGCAGGAGTTAAAGCAGGAAAGGGCCACCCTATTTGAGGAACAAAAATAATTCAGCAGGTAGCATAGCTGAGGGCAGGTTTTAGCTATCATTTTTTTTCCTCTAGTCATAAACAGTGGGAATGGCAGCCAAGGCAGGGGAATGCTCATCTTGTAGAATGTGGGTCATCAGGGAAGCTAGTAGTATCCCTGTCGAATTCATTTGCGAGAAATGCATCCAGCTACAGCTCCTGACAAGCCGTTAATGAATTGGAGTTGGAGTTGGATGAATGCCCAACCATTCAGGAGGCAGAGGGCTGATAGACAGGAGTTCCAGGGACACTATTGTGCCTATGAGACCAGATGAATATAGATGGGTGACAGTCAGGAGAGGGAAAGGGAACACAGGCAGTACAGGGCACCCCTGTGGCCATTCACCTCAATAACAAGTATATCATTTTGGATACCGTTGGGAGGATTGACCTACCAGGGACAAGACATGGAGATCAGGTCTCTGGTATGGAGTCTGGTCCTGTGTCTAAGAAGGGAAAGGTGGAGAAGAGGCAAACTGTAATGATAGGGGATTCCGCAGATAGGGGTTTCTGTGGACAAGATCAAGTATCGTGGATGGTATGTTGCCTCACTGAGATATCTCAGATTGCATTTATGGGATTCTCAGGAGGGAGGAAAAGGAGCAAGATGTTGTGGTCCATATAGGGACCAATGACATGGGGAGGAAAGGTGAGGAGGTCCTGCAAGGAGATTTCAGGGAGTTAGGTGCTAGATTCAAGGACAGGACATCTTCCATGGTTGTAATCTCAGGATTGCTACCCGTGCCACATTCTAGTGATATTAGAAATAGGAGGATAATGCAGCTTAACATGTGGCTAAAGACATGGAGCAGAAAGGAGGGCTTCAGGTTTCTGGATCATTGGGCTCTCTTCCAAGGAAGGTGAGATCTATTCCGACGGGATCATTTGCATCTGAACTGGAGGGATACTAATATCCTTGTGGGAAGCTTTGCTAGTGCTGCTCTGGTGGGTTTAAACTAGATTTGCAGGGAGATGGGAACCAGAGTGCCAGAGCAGATAGAGGAGAGGAGGAGGGAAAAAATGATGTGAAAATTGCATTCACCGTTAGAAGTCAATGGGTTGTATGTGATGGAAATGTTCTCAGGTGCATCTATTTCAATGCAAGGATTATAGTAGGAAAGGCAGATGAGCTTAGAGCATGAATTGGCATGTAGAATTATGACATTGTGGTCATTAGTGAAATGGTTGCAGGAGGGGCAGGTCTGGAAACTCAATGTTCCAGGCTTCCATTGCTTTAGATGTATTGGAATGAGGGGAATGAAAGGGGGAGGAGTGGCTTTGCTCGTCAGGGAAAATATCACAGCTGTGCTCAGGCAGAACAGATCAGAGGGCTCGTCTACTGAGGCTATATTGGTGGAGGTGGGAAAGATATAAACACACTCGTGGAATATAAACCACCCAATATTCAATGAGAATTGGAGAAGCAAATGTGTAGACAGATAACAAACAGACAGCTGCAGGAAACCTTTTAATTTTCCACATATTGACTGGGTCTCCCATACTGTAAAAGGACAGAATGGCTTGGAGTTTGTCAAATGTATTCAGGAAAGTTTTAAAAATCAATATACTGGATCTCCTTTTAGGGAACGAGACATGACCAGAGACAGAAGTATGTGTAAGGGAAATATTTTATTTCCAGTGAACATAATGCTATTAGTTTCAAGTTAATTATGGAGAAGGATAGATTTGGGCCTCAGGTTGAGATTCTAAATTGGAGAAAGGACAATTTTGAGGAAATGAAAAAGGATCTAAAATGCGTGGATTGGGATAAGTTGTTTTTGGGCAAGGATGTGCAAGGTAAGTGAAGGACCTTCAAAGGTGAAATTTTGAGAGTACAGAATTTGTATGTTCCTTTCAGGATTAAAGGAAAGGTTAGCAGGCATAGGAAACCTTTTTTTGAGGGATATTGTGGATATGGTTCAGAAGAAGGCAAAATGGAGCAAATGAGGTACTTGAGGAGTATAAAAAAATGCAAGAAAATCCTCAAGAAAGAAATCAGGAAGGTTAAAAGAAGACATGAAGTGGCTTTGGCAGATGATGTGAAGGAAAATCCTAAGTGTTTCTACAGGTATATTAAGAGCAAAAGGTTAGTAAGGGACATAATTAGTCCCCTTGAAGATCAGAGTGGTCGGCTTTGTAAGGAACAAAAAGAGATGAACCCAAAAGAGATGGGGGAGATCTTAAATATTTTTTCATCAGTATTCACTCAGGAAATGGGTTCAGAGTCACGGAAAGTAAGGAAAATGAACAGTGAGGTCATGGAACCTTTACAGATTAAAGAAGGGGAAGTGCCTGCAGTCTTAAAGCAAATTAAGGTGGTTAAATCCCTAGGGCCTAACAAGATATTCCCTTGAAACCTTGAGTGTAGAAATTCCAGAGGCTCTGGCAGAAATATTTAAAATGTCCTTAGCCACAGGTGTGGTGCTGAAAGATTGGAGGGTAGCTCACGTTGTTCCATTGTTTTTAAAACAAAAGGCTCCAAAAGTAACCCTGGAAATTTTAGTCTGGTGAGCCTGACATCAGCAGTAGATAAATTATTGGAAGGTGTTCTAAGAGATCAGATATACAAATATTTGGATAGACAGAAACTGAGTAGGGAGAGTCAATATGGCTTTGTGCTGGTGGGTCGTGTTTAAGCAAACATAATGTTTTTAGAGGAGGATACCAGGAAAGCTGACAAAGTAAAGGCTGTGGGTGTTTCACAAAGTTCCACATAGGAGGTTAGTCAGGATGGTTCAGATATTATGTGAAGTTCTGAACTGGATGGGAGAAGCCAGAGAGTTGTGGTGGATGATTGCTTCTCAGACTGGAGGCCCAATAGTGTCTCAGGGATCAATACTAGGACCGTTGTTGTTTGTCATCTATATCATTAATCTGGATGATAATGTGGTAAATTGGATCAGCAAGTTTGTAGATGACACTAAGTTTGGATGCACTGTGGATAACAAAGAAGGTTTTTAAAACTTGCAGGGGGATCTGGACCAGCTGGAAAGATGGGCTGAAAAATGGTAGATGGAATTTAATGCAGATAAGTGTGAGGTGTTGCAATTTGGAAGGTCAAACTAAGAAAGGGCACACATGGTGAATTGTAGGGCATTGAGGAGTGTGTTAGAACAGAGGGATCTGGGGATACAGGTCATAATTTCCTGAAAATGGCGTCGTAGGTGGATAGGGTTGTAAAGAGAGCTTTTGGCATATTGACCTTCATAAGTATTGAGTATACAAGTTGGGATGTTATGGTAAAGTTGTACAAGACATTGTTTACACCAGATTTGGAGTTGGTCACCTAACTACAGGAAAAATATCAATAAGATTGAAAAAGTGCAGAGAAGATTTACTTGGATAATACCCTGAATTCAGGAACTGAGTTACAGGGAAAGGTAAAAAATGAAGTGTAGAAAAATAAGGGGTGACTTGATAGAGGTATTTAAATTTTTGAGGGGGATAGACAGAGCAAATGTAGATAGTGTTACGTGTTATATTATATTTTATATTATATTATATGTTTTTATATCAATGTTTTATATCAATATGTTTTTAAAAGAGATAGATTATGGGGGGGGGCAGTGTGTTAGTGTAGGTCACTTCACAAATAGAGAAACACTTCACATCTCATTTAAAATGCAAGAGCTTGGCTGAAGCCAATCATGCAGGCACCAGTGACTTTGCAAAAGACAATGGGACTGTTTTGGAAGGAATTGTAAAAAGCAGGTGCAAATAAACAGTCCAGGCTCAAAGTGCAGATAAAGATCTTTCAAGGATTGGGTTAGCCCAGCAAGAGGTTCTGATTTTTACAAGGAGTGAGAGAAAAAAAACATTTCTCTGAGAGAGAGAGAACTGACTTCTGCAGTGGCTTTTGGAAGCTCGTGGAAAACCCCATTTCGAAGACGGGTTGTGAGTTCTGAGTTTAGCCTGTTGAAAAACCCTTGTTGTCCTTACAAAAAGGAAATGGCTGGCTAGAGTGTTTCTCCTGAAATAAGGGAAACAAGAGGAACTTTGTGGTGACCTGGAAGAAGAGGTTATTATTTGGAAAACCCATGATGGGGCAAATTTCGTCGGCAAGACACTGAAGTGCCTGATCAGAGGAAATCAGTTTGTGTGTGTCCAATGAGCAACAAATCTCTCTCTGAAACCAACAAGAACCTTCCTGAGCGGTAACCATTTACCTTTAAGCACCAGGGCCTGGTGAAAAGCCAGATATGTTATATTCTGTGCACAGTTTAAGAATTGCCTGATATTGGTGAACTTGGAGGAGTGAGAAGTGAGATTGGACTGTGAATCAAAGAACTTTCCTGAACATTACATACACGTACACTTAAGAAATAGAAGGGGGTTAAGTTAGGTTAAGTTAAGTTAATAGTAATAAGTTAAAGTTTGATCCTGTTTTAATGTTTGAAGAAAATTAAAAGCAGCTTTTGTTTAAGTAACCATTTGTCTTGGTGAAATTTCTATCGATGCTAGGTTTTGGGGTCCTCTGTACTTAGCAGTATAACTAAGTATTTCCTCTATAACAATAGGCTTTTTCCACTGAGGGCGGTTGAGATACAAACCAGAGGACATGGGTTAAGAGTGAAAGTGGAAAAGCTTAGGGGGAACTTGAGAAGTTACTTCTACACACAGTGTGTGGTAGAAGTGTGGAACGAGCTGCCAAGAAGTGATGATTGGGGCTCATTTTTAACATTTAATACGAATTTGGACAGGTGCATGGATGGGAGAGGTATGGAGTGCTATGGACTGGTTGCAGGTCAGTGGGTCTAGGCAAACAAAAAGATACGGGACAGACTAGAAGGGCCGAAGGGGACTGTTTCTATGCTGTAGTGTTCTATGGTTCTGTGACAAAAAAAAAAGCCCACAAATTTGAGAATACAAAATTTTGTTGTGGAATTCTTTCCAGATTTTGCTGAACAACATAACAAAAAGCTAAGCAAGATAACAGACCAGCAAGGACTTGTCTCATTCCAGTTACAGGCACCACAGTAGATGACCTGATCTCACTGATCTGATTCCTTTGATATAGTCAATCCAATGCAACCTAAACCCCCTTTAACAAGTGAAAGATTTAAATTTTCAATTCTGTGAACACTTGTACAACAGAGACTCCAAAATATATCAGTTAATTAAAAACCAAATATTTTCCATCTTCTCATTATACTTTAAGAATAAATATATTATCTTAAACTTCTTGATTCGAATAATCATAGTATGCATTGTATGGGAAGGAATTACTGAATTTAATCGATATAAAATGCATTCATTCTAATTTTATTTTATTTTTAAAATTTTCCAGCAACAACCTTAGTTGACAGAATATAAGCATGACAAGACTAGCCTCAGGGCAGCTATTCTCAACGGGCCCCTGTCGCCCTGCAGTGAGCCACATCACATTTAAGTAAAAGCCTCGTTTTATTTTCACCTCCTGTAATGTAAACAATAGACAATAGGAGCTGGAGTAGGCCCCTCGACCCATCGAGCCAGCACCGTCATTTTACAGATCATGGCTGATCACTACCATCAGTACCCCTTTCCAGCCTTATCCCCATAACCCTTAACTCAAATGTAAATGTTTTCTTAAATGTGGTTGGTAGGAGAGAAGTACAGAAGAAACCAAAACTTGACTGCTTTACAAAGAAGGGGACCCATAACTTTGAGCAGAGTCCTGGAGTGGGGGTTGGGGGAGGGAGGTTTGGGAGTAGGCAAAGAAAGGTTAAGAATAGCTGCTAAAAGATATAAAGAAATAAGGCATACAGTTGATTAAACCTGAACACTGAGAAAATTATTTAGATCTCTGGCTTTTGAGAAATTCAGGTATTAATATCCTGAGATTGAAGATGGGATTTATGATACTGTTCAGCGAGTGACTGAATTCCTGATTGCGCTTTGAAATAGAGTAATAGCTACAGTAGACAAGGTGCTGGAGAAAATCAGCAGGTCACGTAGCATCCATCGGAATTAAAAGCAGTGGAGGTTTTGGGCCTGAGCCCAGCACTTTTGTGCACCGCACTCGACCCCAATACCAGCAGATTTTTCTTGTTTCCCAGGAGATGTTTCAGGGGACGAGTCCGTGAGGCGGATGTAGGGAAGGAGATTACAGGGCCGGGGGTTGGGGGGTGGGTGGAGAGTGAAGTGGGATTGAGATGAAGGTGAGAGTGATGAAGAACAGGTGGAAACAGTGGATCTGGAACAGGGTGCAGGGTTACCTAAATTTGGAAAATTCAAGGTTCACATCACCAATGTTGGTAAATCCTCTTCTAACTAATCTCTCAGCCAGTCAAATGATTGCTTGTAAATAGATATCTAAAAGTATTTTAAAAGCAGCTCAGTAGAACTCTTGAGTTTTTGGCTGGCATCATACACCCAGTTCCTCGGTAGGACGAATATTGTGCCAGTGCATTAAAGGAGTTAATGAATTATGTCATTAATGTCTAACTTCACTGAGTGGTGCCGCCAACATAAAAGAAGTGCTCCACATTTTCCAGAGCCTCACCATGAAACTTTATTATTGAAGTGCAGCATTTTAAATTTATTTTATTTACAAAATCCCATCCAAGAACATTGCCAGTTGAATCAAGGTAATACACCTCGAACAAACCTGTATGGTTCTGGGCAGGAAGATCTCTGATTGTGTCATAAGATTCCATTACCTACATGCAGTATAGGACAGGGGGGTAGACACCTGCCTGGTCAGTTAGACCAGGAGAAGGTTTTCAATTGGATATTGCACATGTACATGATGTGCTCTGCAATTGGATTAAACTGCTTTGCACAGACATTCATATCACAGTCCAAATCAATAGGTGGGAAATAGATAGCTTCCCCATCAAGCCTGGAGTTAGGCAAGGTTTCCCACTCTCCCTAGTCCTACTTGTCTGCTGCAGAGCCCCTTGCTGAATCCATCAGAAATGATGATAGCATAAGAGGAGTGCCAGGCAGTGGGGGCACTCTGGTCAAGGCTTCCCTCTAAATGAATGACATCGCTGTGTTTTGTTCAGACACATGATCGATCCGCAGATTGATTAGTTTGAGTTGACATTGGGTGCCAGGGTAAACAGGAACTGTGGGGAAGGACCAACAGTCTAGAGCCCTCCCATTACCAGGGTGAGGGTAAGTCCCTGAAACAGCAAAACGGGGAGAAGTGACATGGTACCACAGTGGTGGAAATGGAATCAAATGTAATAAGGCACAGAGAAGGGAATGTGTTGATATGGAAGAAAGTGGGGGGGGGGGGGGGACAGACCCTGATCTGTTTTCCTTTAGTAAATAATTTATTGTGAATAAAGACTATTTTGGGGATTAAAAAACAAATTCGACATACATCACAGTGACAAGCCCTTCCGGCCCATGAGCCTGTATCACTAAAATACCCCAATTAACCATGGCTCTATGCTCTCCTTTATGCTTCTGAAACTTTGATAAGTACAGCAGAGATCATAAGGCACTAAAGCATGCATTTAACACTATTTTTTGCAAAATTCCTCAAATCCACCAGAAAAATTATCCTGTCCAATATAACCATATAACCATATAACCATTTACAGAGCAGAAACAGGCCATGTTGGCCTTTCAAGTCTGCCCGTCCACAGCATTTTGCCACATAATTATGCTTGTCCAATGATCAGGCCCAAGTTATGCACCTGCACTCCAGACTCCTAAAAGAGACACTCTATTCCAAGTTCTGCCATGTGAAGTAATTACCAGATGGACAGAGAAAAACATTCAAGCATATGTTCAAGGGCTCCTTATAAAAGATCATCATGGTCATTTGCTTGAAGAATCTCGGATGATGACCATTTGAAATGGAGTTGTAAGATTACACTGAGATTATGTTGAGATCTGATAGAAGTTTGGTGGAAGAGCAAAGTACTTCACAAATTATGCACCCTCCCATCCTGTAGGACACCTGCTACTCCACCTATGCAGGAGTCTGCCATTTGCATTTGGTTTCAAGATTCAGAATTCCTTTATTGTCATGTAATAGTACAGAAGCTGCCTTCTGCCTGCTGTAAGGCAGACAAAGAGTCACCATTAGTGTTGCCTGGTGCTCTTTACAGTAAGAGATTAGGAGAAGCAAAAGAGAATCCCATCAGAGTCACTGAGTGTCTGCAGATTCGCCTCCAGCGCTCCCACAGCCTCTTCAGTCACACAGACTCCAATTTGATCCATCGACAATTCGAGCGCTAGATCCAAACCTCCGACACTATCAGGAAGCCTTCAGCACTCAAGGCCCTTCAGAAGCCATTTTTGCCCTCAGTACCTCCCGATTCCCAGCCATAACAGCAGTGCTGCCTTTTTTTTTCTCTCATTAGTCATCTTAGAATTGAGGGAAATGGGTGGAAGAAAGTCAATCTCGATCCCAGGGGAATAAGAAGAGCTAACTCCCATTTGGGTGGTCTCTGAAGTAGCCATAAAGGTGCAACCTACTCAATAAAACTGATGTTTTTATTAAATTGGTCTGATCAGATGGCTCTGATACTGCATAACTCAGTTAACTCATACCACCACTGGTCCACGAGTAAGTGAGTGAGAAATCTTCAACTGTGGGGTAGGTGAAGTACAAAACACCTGCATTCAATAATCTAAAAAGTAATAGTATTGGTATTGATTAAAATAAAGCTTATAGTAGAAACATATGATACATCAAAGCTGCTAAATTCAACTATTGGGGGTGGCACTGGGAACACAGTATGCCGGTGTCATACTTCTGTTAAATGTGACACAGTTTTATCAGCAAGGGTCAGATTGGTGGTTCCAGATACGTGCATAAAAGCCACATAGTAAGAGGCAAGGACTGATATGATGGGATGAGGGTGGGGGTAAAGGGGAATACATGGCCACTTATTAAAACAATTTAATCAACTTTGATTTTACCTGTGTGAAACTTGTTGGGAACTTTCATTGGAAGAGCCTTAAATTATAAAGAATTGAAAACAGACAAAATTAACACTTGACGTTCAAATAATTAAAACGTTCATTTGACTAATAACTAAGTAGAGTTTATTTTTGCACTACCAGTTCATGTTTATTCTGCCACACCCGCAGGAAAAAGGAATCTCAGGGTTGTATGTGATGCCATGAATGTACTCTGACAATAAATCTGAAATGTGAAATCTAAACTCGATTAATTAAAAGAAAAGTGGAACTTTCTTCATGCTTGCCGTGATCCAAAGCAACTACTTCCCTTTACACGTATGGATGGAGTTGTGGTGGTTGCGCTGAGTGCAAACCTGCAGGCAGGTTGCCCAGTCTAAGTACTGCTGTGAACTCTGGCTTTGTATTTGAACTTCATCATTGGATCGCAGTCAGGAAATGTGAAGAGTGGCCAGCGATTTTGCGACTTAAACCTTTGGATAAGAGCAGTCCACTTGATGGCACTGAGGCTGGGAAATACCAGCTATTGATTCTATAAAAATTAACAGAACACAGACTAGATAAATCACCAGATCCCAACGTCAAACAGTGTAAATTGCTGAAGTATATCAAGAGGAGACCTGAAAGGTTGGCCACAATTTTACAATATTTGATTATGAAGCCAGCCTGGGATCAATGTGTGTTGGATTCTTCATTGAAAACACAGGTAAGTATAATGGGTGAATGTAGACCGGCTACTACCAGCCAGTGTCTAGTTTTGAGCATCTATGTATTGAGATTAAACTTGACAGTTAGAAATGTTTGAGGTTATCAAAGACAGCACCCAAAAGGTGGTTGTTCTAAAGAAATTATGGATAAATGTTTTGCATTGGATATTGAATACTGAAGTTTCACAAGGCACCTTTGTAAGACGTCTGCTCCTTGTTTTGTCTTTATATAGAAATTATGCAGTTTCTGACTGGAATCTAGAGCAAGAGCCTAGGCTATCTGTGTTTTTCTCCTTTCCTCTTACATCAGTTGTCCTGATTGACATGAAAAATAGTAAATTAAACTTGGGACTTACTTGGTGTTAAAGGCACAATACCATATTGGATGACACAATCCCCCAACTGATTAATTAAGGAAGATGATGTCATTCAGATTTAAATGCTCCATTGTATCCTTACTCACTTAACTTGGAACAAATGGCGGGAAAAAAACCTGTTCAGGTGATACTGTTGTTTAAGACTCAGATTATTTTATTTTTGTCCTTACTCCGATTATAACAGGTGTTCATTGGCACATTTAAAATTCTTTCTTGCTGGGTGGTGACCATGAAATTGCTTTCAACTTAATCATTTGCCTCCAGCTTTGCTGCTACTTAGAAACACAATGCAATAAGTAATTTTAGAGAGTTCCAAAAACAGTACTGAAAGCTATTCTGCAAATTATAGGTTACTTTTTTTTTACTATTTTTGCACAACACAATTTAAGGTGTATACATCAATAGTAACAGTGCCTGTTCAAATACATTTTGTTCTTTTTATTCAGGGATACAGCACAGTAATGTTCAATGTTAAAATGTCAGCACTGCAGTCATGGGAAGAATGTACAAACTCCTAACAGAGAGCGCCAGATTTAAACCTGCGTTGTTGCTATCCATTACACTAACCATTCAATATTCTACCAAAAGATCCCTATCTATCCCTCTTCTCCCCTTTCCACCTTCCACAGAGATTCCTTCCTTTGTGACTCCCTTGTCCACTCATCCCTTCCCATTCACCTCTCTGTCACTCCTGGTACTTTCCCCCATAACTGCAGGAGGGGCAACACTTGCTCTTACACCTCCTTCCTTACCAGCATCAAAGGATCTAAACAACCCTTCCAGATGAAAGAAAAAAATTCACATGTGCCACTTCCAACCTCACCCACTGCATTCAGTGCTCCCAGTGTGGCTTCCTATATGTTGGTGAGATCAAACAAGGACTTTGCATGATATTTGTGCTCTGGCAATGACCATATCAAACTCAGGATTACATTCCATTTCAACTCTTCTTCTCATTCCAACATCGACCTGTCCATCCTTGGCCTTTTCCATTTTAAAGTGAGATCCATCTAAGGTGGAAGACCAACACCTCATATTCCACCAGGATAATCTTTAGCTCAGTGGTTGAAGATTGAATTTTCCAATTTCAGGTAACGAGTTACCTTTCTCTTCTTCCCAGCTACTTCTGTTCTTCCCCCCTTTCCCCCACCCACTTTTTGTCCCCTTCCCCACTTATTCTCTTCCTGTTCCCTCTTTGGTTCCATCCTCTTGCACTCACATTTGTTCTGGATTTTACTCCCCCCATCCTCTCCAAGTCCCTCGTGTTCCATATGACCTTCCCTAACAGTTTTCTCCAACACCTCTCATTATACCACTATTGCCACCTTCTCATCTGACAACACTGATCACCCCTTTCCACTCTGCATCACTCATTAGTTTCCTGACCCTTTTATTTCCTCTTGCCTCTCTCCCTTTGCCAATCAACCACATTTGTCTGTAATCCTTCATCTTGCCCTGGTTCACCAGTCCATATTGTCCCCTGTTCAACTCCTCCCACCATGTCCACATTATACCAGCCATCTCTCCTCTTCACTCTCATTCTTGATGAAGCTTTATGGTCTAAAATGTCAACAATGATTTTTCTCCCACTGATAATTTTTGACCTGCTGAGTTCCTCCAGCAGATTGTTTGTTGACCCATTTAATACTTTGAAGACTGGAAAATTATGAATCAAATTCAAAAGTGAAAGCATAATTTTCATCAGCTAATTTTATCCAGATGATTGTGCGGATGAATGTTATGAAATTAACTATTACATTCTTCAACAGAGCATACATACAGCACGGTAACAGGCCCTTTTGGCCCACGAGCCCGTGCCGCACAATTACGCCCAATTGAATTCCAAGCCCCGGTATGTTTTGAAGAGTAGGAGGAAAGCAAAGCATCCGGAGGAAGCCATGCAGTTACAGGGAGAACCTACCTTATAGAAAGTGTGAGATTCAAATCCTGGCTGTTTGCACTGTAACAGCATTGCGCTAACCACTATGTTACCCACGGTTTACGATGCTGCTCAAAGTTAAAATTTTTGTTTCCATTCACATCTTAATCATTATTCTTTGCACTCCTTTGAAGAAAAAAGTTTTTCCTTCAAGGTAGCTGGGCAATTTTTCAAAATAAATTTTCTTCTAAGGTAACTATTTGGATTTTTTTTCCTGAGATTTAGTGAGCCAGAAATTAATTTACATCCATATGGGTTTGGAGTGTGTGTGATGACATGAGCAAGAGACACAAAGGCAATTCATTTTCAAGCTTATCTCTCATTCGTCTATTATGGGCGAGTTGTCAGCTTTAGTCACACTGTTTCGTGGCAATTTACCCCTTGAGACTAATTTAGAATTTGGGTAGCAAGGATAAAATTTAAAACTTGATCTGTTTTATATAAACCTGCCATGAAAGTTGAGAATACTGTCTGTATAATGACTTCAAAGCATTGTGGACATCAGCAGGAGGGACAAGGCCTTTTTTCCAACTGGTAGGCAAAGAATTCAAGGTACGTAGGAGACTGCACATGCTGAAATCTGAAGCCAAATACGGTCTACTTGAAGAAACCCAATGGGTCAGGTAGCATCAGTGGTTGAAAAAAGAATGGACGACATTTCTAGTTGAAGCCCTTCATTAAGAGTGTAGAAAGGTGGAAGAAAAGTGAGTGAAAAGAGGACATTGAGGAAGGGTTGGGACAGGGTGTCATATGGAATTTGTGAACCAAGGGGAGGTAAAACAAGACAGACAGAGGCAGTAGATAGACAGATGCCAGACCAAGTGAGAGGGGGGGGTGAAAAACAGGGGTCAGGTGGAGGAAGATCGGCATACAGAATGGAGAAGGTGATTAGAAGATACTGGAATTTGACAAGTAGAAAAGATAAGATTGGTAGGATGGAGACCAGATTGGACTGAAGGGGAGGTGAGTGGGGGGGGGGTGGAGGAGGGGAGACAGATAGGATTCCATTGGGGATATGGCAATGGAAGGGTATGGAACCAAATCGAGGGGGTGGGGTGGAATGAGAATGTGTGGAGGCCTGAATGGTGGTGAGTGTGAAAAGGGACAATAAGGGAGAAAGGAAAGGGGCAAAGGTGAATAGTGCAAATGCAGAAGAAGGGTAAGGGGACTCATTACCTGAAATTAGAAAATTCTATGTTTCAAGGTAGGTAGCTTTACAAGAATGAGGTGGTTGAATTGGAGAATACAAGTTGATGACTTGGCTGGGAGAAGAAAATAATCAATGATCTGAGCAGAGCTACTAAGTTAATACTCATTGTTAGCTGTGTTGTGCACTGCATGTTATCCCAGGGTTCGCTGACATTTCATTTTCTGCTTCTCGCCAACCCCCAAATAGTGCAGCACAATGAACTGCATTTCCTTCAGCTGTGATTTCCATTCAGTTTACCCTTACTGATCCTATAGTTGCTTTCCTCACAACTCTGTGGCACCATCCACTGTCTTCTAATCAGTATGCATAAATAATTGATTGCACCTTGAAGAAAGGTTTAGGTTCAGAACATCAGTAGTATATCTAACTCCTAAGGATGCTGCGGGACCTGCTGAGTTCCTCCAGCATTTCTGTGTTTTTACTGACTGGTATGCCTCCATACTTCCTCAATACTCCACACAATAATATAATAAAACCTCTGGTATCCAGCACCTACGGGGATTGGTAGATGCCAGATAAACAAGTTTTCTTGTTGCTTGAGAATCACTCTTAGGATACCTAACCAAGGGGTTAAGTAATCATAGAAAATATGCCTATATATTATTCATTATGTATTCATTAATCCAGTACTATGTAACAATTTACTATTTACTTCAAGTATACTGTTTAAGGGAAATAGGAATGCAATTAAGTAACAGCCACAGTATGTAGCGCAGTTGGCTGAGTATAGTACGTGCAGAATTTGCTGTCTCCAAACACAAAAGAGAGAAAATGTATGAACCAATCTAGGAGGAATGCTAAGACATGAGGAGGTGTTGAGTAGAACAGAAGACTATGGCCAGACGAGAACAAAGAGTACCATGACTGAGAATGTCGGAGACAAAGAAAATGTATAAACCAATTCAGAAGGAAGGTTAAGGCATAAGGAGGTGTTGAGTAGAACAGAAGGCTAAGGCCAGATGAGTACAAAGAAATAATTAGAAATATAGGGGATATGAATTGATTTCTGATCAAGACAACTGGATGTTCCGGCCTTGAGGATTAAGATGGGAGGTCTACACCCTAGATAACTGCAGAGCAGGAAATTGCTTGAGACAAATCGTATGCAAGGAATCTAGCAAAGAAGGCCAACTTTTGTTCAGTGTAATAATGTTGATCTATATAAACAGAAGAGACTGGACAGTAGAGTCAGTCTTGGGGAATAGCTCACTGAGCAGGTGATCTATGAACTAACGACTGAACCTGAGCTCTGTTAAGCTTTATTCTTGTGCTGTGTAATAAACTGATTGTTAAACCGAATACCTTCTCCTATCACTTCATTCAACGAGCACGCTGGACTCAGACGACACATAGACTAAATTGAGGGTAGGGTAAACCCTGAGTCCGACAATACCTAACTAATACACCTACAGTACATTACAAATAAACAGATTAAAAGACAAAAATACCATACTGTATTTACACTTGTAACCGATAATGTTATATTTTATATTTGTATATAGATATGTTTTAAAGGTGATAAATTGTGGCAGGTTTTTTATTAGTTAAGTCACACACACATACAAACACTTCAAAACAGATCTCTTTTAAAATGCCAGAGCTCTGCTCAAGCCAGACAGTCCAGGTTCTGGATGCCTTTGCAAAAGGTTTGAAGAATGCCTGTAAAGACTTAACAAGTAGGTGTTAATTGGACATGCTATGGAGTAATGGATTATTGTTTTGGAAAGCAACAGATGAACGGACTCAAAAATTAGGTCCAATGCCGCAGTCTGTCTGAGTGCAGTTTGCTGTTCTAAGAGGGTCATATGGTTTTCTCTGAGTGAGAGAGAGAGAGAGAGAGAGAGAGAGAGAGAGAGAGAGAGAGAGAATACCGTTCTACAGTTCTACAGTTCAGCAGCAGCTGCTGCAAATGGAACATGACAAGCTGGCAAGCTTGTGGAAAAACCCCATTTTGAAGATGGGTTTTGAGTTCTTTGTTCAGTCTATTCAAAGCCCTTGTGGCCCATACAAGAGGAAATGAACAAAAAAGGAACTCTATGGTGACCTGAAAGAAAGAGGTTATCATCTGGAAAACCCTGATGGGGCAAGTTTCTTCAGCAAGACACTGAAGTGGCTGATTAGAAGTAATCAGTTTTTGTCCAACAAGCAACAAATTTCTCTCTAAAAACTGACAACAACCTTCCTGAGCAGTAACCATTTATCTTTCAAGCATCAAAGCCTGGTGAATATTCATACATTTTAAATTCTGTGCACATTGTAAGAATTGCCAGATACCAGTGAACTTGGAGGAGTGAGGTGAGATTGGACTGTGAATTAAATAACTTTTCTGAAATTATACACATACATGTCCACTTAGAATTAGAAGGCGGTTAAGTTAATAGTGATAAGATAAAGTTTGATCCTGTTTTCATGTTTAAAGATAATTAAAAGCAACTTTTATTTAAGTAACCATTTGTCTTGGTGAATTTCTATTGATGCTAGGTGTTGGGTCCTCTGGGCTCATAAAACACTGAACAAACTTCTGTTGCATGAATATATAAACCTTATAGAATTTTAGTTTATTTTCAGTCATATTCTTTGAAAATATTTAACTGTCACTGCATCTGCCCTCCACGGAGCCACCTGAAAGGCTAACAATAACATTATAGAAAATTAACCCCCAACCCCCAATTTGCAGTTAAAAGCTTATTAATATACTAAATAACATACAGGTACTCCCCGACTTAGGACCGTGAGTCAGAATTTTGCCCGTGTGCAAAATGATTGAATCAACCATTACTTGCTGTGGTCCCCAATATAATCCTCTCCTGTTAGCTCCTTCAATGCCTCAAAAAGACTTCTAGCCTTCGTCTGAATTGCCCTTAAGTTCAATGGCATGTCTTTTTGATTTAGATTCTCCAGCCACACCATCAATAACTTTTCCATTTCATGATTGGATCCTCACCATTGCTTTGTTAGCATTGTGCTCTACATACTTGCAGAATCTTTTACACCCTTACGTATTTTCTCTTTGTCCTTTAAAATTGTTGAAATGGTGGAATAAGACAATAGTAGACCATGTGCAATGCCATTGACTTTTCTTCCTTCTTCATACTGGTTGATAACTTTCATTTTTAACTACATAACATAACAATTACAGCACGGAAACAGGCCATTAGGCCCTTCTAGTCCGCACCGAACCAAACACTCCTCTCTAGTCCCACCTACCTGCACAATGACCATAACCCTCGACCTTCTTCTCATCCATATACCTGTCCAGCTTTTTCTTAAATAATAAAATTGACTCTGCCGCCACTATTTCTCCCGGAAGCTCATTCCACACCGCTACCACTCTCTGAGTAAAGAAGTTCCCCTCATGTTACCTCTAAACCTCTGCCCCTTAATTCTTAACTCATGTCCTCTTGTTTCAATCTCTCCTACTCTTAACGGAAATAGACTATCCACATCCACTTTGTCTATCCCTTTCATAATCTTAAATACCTCTATCAAATCCCCTCTCAACCTTCTACGCTCCAAAGAATAAAGACCTAATCTGCCCAATCTCACACTGTACTCTAGATGCTTAAACCCAGGTAACATTCTGGTAAATCATCTCTGCACTCTCTCGCTCTGTTTATATCCTTCCTATAATTAGGCGACCAGAACTGCACACAGAACTCTAAATTAGGCTGCACCAATGCCTTATACAATCTCAACATCACTCTCAACTCCTATATTCCATGCATTGATTGATAAAGGCCAGCATACTAAAAGCCTTCTTCACCACCCTATTCACATGAGTTTCTACCTTCAGGGAACGTGTACCGTTACTCCTAAATCCTTCTGCTCTTCTGTATTCATCAATGCTCTCCCGTTTACTACGTATGTCCTGTTCTGATTCTTCTTACCAAAATGAAGCACCTCACACTTATCAGCATTAAATTCCATCTGCCATTTTTCAGCCCACTTTTCTAAGCAGCCCAAATCCCTCTGCAATCCTTGAAAACCTTCTTCATTATCCACTATTCCACCTATCTTAGTATCGTCTGCATATTTACTAATCCAATTCATCACCCCATCATCTAGATCATTAATGTATATAACGAACAACAATGGGCCCAATACAGATCCCTGAGGCTCACTACTGGTCACCGGCCTCCAACCTGACAGACAATTTTCCACTACCACTCTCTGGCCTCTCCCTTTCAGCCAATGTTCAATCCATTTGACTATCTCAAAATTTATACCTAAAGACTGCACCTTCCTAACTAACCTTCCATGTGGTACCTTATCGAAGGCCTTACTGAAGTCCATATAGACAACATCCACCGCGCTACCCTCATCCACATTCCTAGTCACCTCTTCAAAAAATTCAATCAGATTGGTCAAACAGGACCTTCCGCTCACAAATCCGTGTTGAGTGCTCCTGATCAGACCCTGTCTATCCAGATATTTATAAGTACTATCTCTAAGAACTTTCTCCATTAATTTACCTGCCACAGACGTCAAACTTACCGGCCAATAATTGCCAGGCTTCCTCCTTGAACCCTTTTTAAATAACGGAACCACATGCGCAATACGCCAATCCTCCGGCACTATCCCCATCTCTAATGACATTTGGAAAATTACCGTCAGAGCCTCTGCTATTTCCTCCTTTACTTCTCTCAATGTCCTGGGGAAAATCCCGTCTGGTCCAAGAGACTTATCCACCTTTATATTGCTCAAAAGCCCTAACACTACATCTTTTGTAATCACTATATTCTCCATATTTACCCAATTTGCTTTTTTTTATCTCACATATCCCAATATCCTTCTCCTTGGTGAATACTGAAGAAAAGAAACTGTTCAATATCTCCCCCATTTCTCTAGGCTCCACACACTGTTTTCCGCTCTGATTCTTTAAGGGACCAATTTTGTCTCTCGCTTTCCTTTTACCATTAACATATTTGTAGAACCCTTTTGGATTAATTTTCACCCTGCTTGCTATAGTCTCCTCGTACCTTCTTTTAGCTTTCCTAATTCCTCTCTTAAGATTCCTCTTACATTCAATGTATTTTTCAAAATCTCCTTAATTCCATGCTTCTTATACCTAATGTACGCCTCCCTTTTTCTTCGAACCAAGTTTCCAATATTCCTTGAAAACCACGGCTCTCTCAAACTTTTTGCCCCTCCTTTTAACCTAACAGGAACATAAAGCTTTTGCACTCTCAGAATCTGATCTTTAAAAGACTTCCATCTCTCTACCACATCCTGCCTATAAAATAAATTGTCCCAATGCACACCCTGCAAGTCCTTTCGCATCTCCTCAAATCTAGCTTTTCCCCAATCAAAAACCTCAACCCTTAGCCCTGACTTATCTCTTTCCATAATGACATTGAAGCTGATGGCATTATGATCACTGGACCCAAAGTGCTCGCCAACACTAACCTCCATCACTTGACCCATCCCATTTGCCAACAGTTGATCTAACACTGCTCCTTCTCTGGTCGGCACCTCTACATATTGTTGTAAAAAACTATCTTGCACACATTTCACAAACTCTAACCCATCCAGCCCTTTCACAGAATGTGTTTCCCAATCTATATGTGGAAAATTAAAATCTCCCATAATTACTCTTCTTCTCTTCTTCTTTGGCTTGGCTTCGCGGACGAAGATTTATGGAGGGGGTAAAAAGCCCACGTCAGCTGCAGGCTCGTTTGTGGCTGACAAGTCCGATGCGGGACAGGCAGACACGATTGCAGCGGTTGCAAGGGAAAATTGGTTGGTTGGGGTTGGGTGTTGGGTTTTTCCTCCTTTGCCTTTTGTCAGTGAGGTGGGCTCTGCAGTCTTCTTCAAAGGAGGTTGCTGCCCGCCAAACTGTGAGGCGCCAAGATGCACGGTTTGAGGCGTTATCAGCCCACTGGCGGTGGTCAATGTGGCAGGCACCAAGAGATTTCTTTAGGCAGTCCTTGTACCTTTTCTTTGGTGCACCTCTGTCACGGTGGCCAGTGGAGAGCTCGCCATATAACACGATCTTGGGAAGGCGATGGTCCTCCATTCTGGAGACGTGACCCATCCAGCGCAGCTGGATCTTCAGCAGCGTGGACTCGATGCTGTCGACCTCTGCCATCTCGAGTACTTCGACGTTAGGGGTGTTAGCGCTCCAATGGATGTTGAGGATGGAGCGGAGACAACACTGGTGGAAGCGTTCTAGGAGCCGAAGGTGGTGCCGGTAGAGGACCCATGATTCGGAGCCAAACAGGAGTGTGGGTATGACAACGGCTCTGTATACGCTTATCTTTGTGAGGTTTTTCAGTTGGTTGTTTTTCCAGACTCTTTTGTGTAGTCTTCCAAAGGCGCTATTTGCCTTGGCGAGTCTGTTGTCTATCTCATTCTCGATCCTTGCATCTGATGAAATGGTGCAGCCGAGATAGGTAAACTGGTTGACCGTTTTGAGTTTTGTGTGCCCGATGGAGATGTGGGGGGGCTGGTAGTCATGGTGGGGAGCTGACTGATGGAGGACCTCAGTTTTCTTCAGGCTGACTTCCAGGCCAAACATTTTGGCAGTTTCCGCAAAGCAGGACGTCAAGCGCTGAAGAGCTGGCTCTGAATGGGCAACGAAAGCGGCATCATCTGCAAAGAGTAGTTCACGGACAAGTTTCTCTTGTGTCTTGGTGTGAGCTTGCAGGCGCCTCAGATTGAAGAGACTGCCATCCGTGCGGTACCGGATGTAAACAGCGCCTTCATTGTTGGGGTCTTTCATGGCTTGGTTCAGCATCATGCTGAAGAAGATTGAAAAGAGGGTTGGTGCGAGAACACAGCCTTGCTTCACGCCATTGTCAATGGAGAAGGGTTCAGAGAGCTCATTGCTGTATCTGACCCGACCTTGTTGGTTTTCGTGCAGTTGGATAATCATGTTGAGGAACTTTGGGGGACATCCGATGCGCTCTAGTATTTGCCAAAGCCCTTTCCTGCTCACGGTGTCGAAGGCTTTGGTGAGGTCACCAAAGGTGATGTAGAGTCCTTTGTTTTGTTCTCTGCACTTTTCTTGGAGCTGTCTGAGGGCAAAGACCATGTCAGTGGTTCCTCTGTTTGCGCGAAAGCCGCACTGTGATTCTGGGAGAATATTCTCGGCGACACTAGGTATTATTCTATTTAGTAGAATCCTAGCGAAGATTTTGCCTGCAATGGAGAGCAACGTGATTCCCCTGTAGTTTGAGCAGTCTGATTTCTCGCCTTTGTTTTTGTACAGGGTGATGATGGTAGCATCACGAAGATCCTGAGGCAGTTTACCTTGGTCCCAACAAAGCTTGAAAAACTCATGCAGTTTGGCATGCAGAGTTTTGCCGCCAGCCTTCCAGACCTCTGGGGGGATTCCATCCATACCTGCTGCTTTGCCACTTTTCATTTGTTCGATTGCCTTATATGTCTCATCCAGGGTGGGAACCTCATCCAGCTCTAGCCTTAGGGGCTGTTGAGGGAGCTGGAGCAGGGCGGAATCTTGGACTGAGCGGTTGGCACTGAAAAGAGATTGGAAGTGTTCTGACCATCGGTTGAGGATGGAGATCTTGTCGCTGAGGAGGACTTTGCCGTCTGAGCTGCGCAGCGGGCTTTGGACTTGGGGTGAGGGGCCGTACACAGCCTTTAGAGCCTCGTAGAAACCCCTGAAGTCGCCAATGTCCGCGCTGAGCTGTGTTCGTTTGGCGAGGCTAGTCCACCACTCATTTTGGATCTCCCGGAGTTTGCGCTGAAGATGGCTGCATGCGCGACGGAAGGCTTGTTTCTTCTCTGGACAGGACGGCTTTGTAAGGTGAGCCTTACAAATTACAACCCTGTGCTTATCACAAATATCCACTATCTCCTTACAGATTTGCTCCTCTAGGTCTCGGTCCCCTCCGGGTGGTCTATAATACACCCCTACAAGTGTAACCTCTCCTTTCCCACTCCTCAGTTCCACCCAAATAGCCTCCGTGGACGAGCCCTCTAATCTATCCTGCCTAAGCACCGCTGTAATATTCTCCCTGACAAGCAATGCAACACCACCTCCTCTTTCCCCTCCGACTCTATCACACCTAAAGCAACGAAACCCAGGGATATTCAGCTGCCAATCACATCCCTCCTGCAATCATGTCTCACTAATCGCTACCACATCATACTTCCAAGTATCAATCCACACCTTCAGCTCATCCACCTTTTTTACAATACTCCTGCCATTAAAATATATGAATTTCAGAGATTTCCCAATTCTTAATCCCTGTTTTCCCTCATCTTTAATAACATTATTTCCTTTTCCAATTGCCCTTCATCTTCTTCCAGAGCATTTCCTTTCTCTATC
Organism: Narcine bancroftii; assembly: GCF_036971445.1. Lineage (NCBI taxonomy): Eukaryota > Metazoa > Chordata > Chondrichthyes > Torpediniformes > Narcinidae > Narcine > Narcine bancroftii. Next base: position 58,338,353 of record NC_091472.1, read on the forward strand.
ACCTGCCCATCCATATTCAAATACTTACTACAAACTTTCTTTGTTTGCATTCTAACCTTCTCCTTACTGCTCTGTACAATTTTGCTCCCTCCCCCCAACCATTCTAGTTTAAAGGATCCTGAGTAGCCCTAGCAAATATCCCTGCCAGGATTCTGGTCCCCCTGGGATTTAAGTGTAACCCGTCCTTACTGTACAGGTCACATCTTCCCCAAAAAAGGTCCCAGTGATCCAGAAACTTGAAACCCTGCCCCTTACTCCACCCCTTCAGCTAGACTCCAAAGTTAGTGTCTTCCTTGGCTTCTTTGCAAATCTATCAGCAAGGGATAGGTTATTCCTCTTGCTTGCTATCTTTCAAGCATGCCTACAGAATGGTGACTGAACACCGAGCACTATATTGCACTATATTGCACATGCATGCATGTGATTTTTGAACATATGTGCGGATGGACCTAAGTCCTGTAGGTCGTAGGTCAGGGAGTACCTGTACTAATAAAGGTAAAGATTTTTACTAAGCAGGTTTAAGGAGACATGTTAAGAGAGTCACCCCAATGGCAAGTGTCATCAACCAGCTCTTCATCCTGGACAACGTCATTTTATTCAAGGACAATTTTATTTAAACAGCTGCTATGAGCAAAATATGACCAAGACACTCCACTGGCTAAATATTTGCTCCCCCATCTTCACCAAAGGTTTATGTGTTAATTCAGAGATCATCTACTTTTACAATATTAAACTTTCATGTACTTTTTATTTATTCTTATTTCTTTTTATTTCTTAAACAAATACTTTATTTTTCTTAATTTTTTTGCCACTTTTTTGAATTCCGGATAATAGGGTTTTACTGTATAATTAATTTTTTGGTATAGGACAGGTTTTCAAGCAGTCTGACAGAGAAAAATCGCCTAGATGGATGGCAAGATTAGCGTAGCAGCGCAACACTCTAACAGCACCAGCAACTGGGGTTTGAATCCCACGACGTCTGTGTGGGTTTTCACCAGGGACTCCGGTTTCCTCCCACCATTCAAAAGCATACCGGGGATTTGAAGGTCAAACAGGTGTAATTGAGTAGCAAGGGCTTATGGGCTGAAAGGGCCTGTTACAGTGGTGTATGTCTAAAAAAATAAATAATAAGATTGAGAGTGACTATGTAAGTGATACCTTGATGCACCTAGCAGGTGATTGGATGAGACTAAGGGACAAGTTGCAGTTTGTGCAGAAACTTCCCACACTGAAATCTTTATGGGAGATGCCCAAACCTTTGTAAAATCTTAACCATTTTTCTCTTTTGTTTCCTTAAAAAGGTAAAAGATAAAGAGCATATATCTGCAGAAATGGTTGAAAATTGCTTACCATAATAATTGTTGTTCATAAGGATGAGAATTTAGAACTACAATTGACTATAGAGCAGTATGCAGTAATGTGTGACATGGTTGGGCAATGGACAGACTACATGAAGTCCAGGACAAATTAGACAATCTGAGTGGAAATAAAGTAAATCTTCAGCAAAAAAAAATCAAAGTACCTTGACAATAAGTAATTTCTAGTACTTTTTATAGGTTCTTGATTTTATGGAAAAACACACTGAAATGTTGGAGGAACTCAGCTAGTTTTTTCAGCGTCGATAGGAGACAAAAATATATTGCCGATATTTTGGGACTGGGCCCTTCTTCAAGGAATAAGTCAGAAGCAGGAAATCTCAGAACATCTCAGAATTCAGACAATGCAGCTGTGGGCGAAATCCAGAACAACAAAAGGTGTTAATTGGATATGATAAGGGGAGAGGTAAGAATTTATCATGTTTGTGTGAAAGGAGACAGAGGCTAGAGATAAGGAAAGGTGTCTGGGGAAGAAAGGGGGTGGGGGGCAGGGGGGGTGGGTGTGTGGCGTTTTATGAAAGCTAGAGAAGTTGATATAATGAAATCCGGTTGGAGGGTGCTCAGTCAGAAGATGAGGTCCAATTTGTGGATGGTCTCAGTTTGGCAGTGCATGAGCCCATGGACAGACATGTCGGGAAGAGATGGAGAATTGAAATGGATGGGCTTTGGAAAGATCTGAATTATTCCTCCCCCAGTCGGCATTGTCTGAATTCTGAGACACTCTGAGATTTTCTGCTTTTGGTTTATTCCTTGAAGAAGGCCTCAGGCCCAAAACGTCAGCAATATATCTTTGACTCTTATCAACATTGAAAAGACCGGTTTAGTTCCTCCAGCATTTTGGTGTGTATTTACTACAATCACAGCACTTGCCGACTTTTGTATTTCACTTGATTTTATTGAGTTAGCAAAGGCCCAGGAGATAGTTGTTTAACAGCCTTTCTAAGTAAAGTATTGGTGTGGAAGGATATCAAAATGTGAAAGGAAGACCATAAATAGGCTTTTTGAAATAATCAAGTCAAGTTTATTGTCATCTGATTGTACAAGTAGAACCCAATGAAACAGTGTTCTCAGGACTTTTGTGCAAAACATGCAGACACATAACTAGGCATACAGACAAACAATACATATGCAGTTAGTATTTTATCTATAATAAATATTGTTTTGTACAAATGAGAGTCTCAGATGGTTAGTGTGAGTAGTTCCTTTGGTCTTTCAGCATTGTCACTGCCTGTGGGAAGAAGCTGTTCCTTAGCCTGGTGGTGCTGGCTCTAATATTCCTGTATCTCTTCCCTGATGGGAGCAGCTGAAAGATGCTGTGTGCAGGATGGAAGAGGTCCTCAGTTATTTTGAATGCCCTCTTCATATAATGATCCCGCTAGATCACGTCAATGGGGTGGGGGGGGGGGTGTGGGCAGGAAGACTTCAGTGATCCTTTATGGTCCTATGAATTTGACCTCTGATTCATTTCTCTGCAGCAACCATACCAGATCACAGCCAATAGAGCTCCTAAGAAGGTTGACGTAATGGTGGCCGGTTGCCAGTAGTAATTACATTAAATGTAGAGCTCACCTTTCAGTATCTCAGGATTTCAGTATCTAATGTATTCTTTGAAGAACTTCCTGAAGCAACTTCAGTTGCTAATATACTTCAAAAAAGGCCTCCTTAAAACTCTTCGCAGGGCTCCATGTATGGTTTTTGCCAACGAGCTGGAGAGTAGTCTGCTTGCATCCCACTTGTAATCAAGTCAACTTTTTGCTTGTTCAATTATGCAGGCTAATCCTTTGGATGCAATAGACTTTAAAGACAATTTCACTTCTGTACAGAAATTATAAAGACATAAATATCAGTAAAACACACATGTCTGCAGACACTATGAGTTAAAACACAATGCTGGAGAAACTCAGCAGGTCAAACATTGTACTCTCTATAGCAAAGATAAAGATACAGAACCAGCTTTGCTATACACAGTACAATGTTTGACCTGCTGAGTTTCTCCAGCATTGTGTTTTTAGTTTTAAAACAAATAGCATCAGATACTCAAGGTGTGTTCACAATCTTGTACTACTTCTGATGTTGAAAATTGTGTCATAAACTAAAATTCGAAACATTATGCATTTTATCAGAGGGGCCCATGGTGATGTCACAAAGCCACATGCAGTCTACCAATATTATCTGAACTCTAAGATGACTAAGATGATAATGTGCAAATACCAGGTTTATATAATGTCATTGCTGCTGGGGTCTGCAGAGAAGGCAGGGAATTCACCAGCCTCTGTACATATTAAATATAAACCAATGTCAAAAGGTACTTGAAATAAATCTAATAATCTCATTAAAGATATGTATTTGAGATTAAAAACACTTGAATTTACATTGCAGCTGCCTGCAGTTATTGGTAATTGTTGTATACAAGTAGAATATAATCCTTTAGGTTTTAATGATAAAGCATTTGAAGAAATTTCAATAATAACAATTAAATACACTGAGGGATATTCACATATATTAATTGCAATTAATACTTAAGCAGTCAAAACATTATAATTGAATTAAATTGCTGTGAATGCTATAAATCTGAAAAAGAATGAGAAACATCTAAAATGATTTAGGGAAATCTGGAGACTGCAGCAGAATTAATGGTTTAGGTTGATGATATTTTTGGCAAATTTGTGAAAAAGGTTAGTACAGTAATTTAAATATTGATATTTCACATGCAGGACCAGAGGAAATTGAATGGATGTTGTTTTTATGAATGAACTGAATAACTATCATCCTGTTTTTAACACTTAACAACATTGGAATAATCTACGGTATTTACTTACTTGAAGCCAGAGATATTTGAAACAGATTTGCTATTGTTTGCTCAGAGCGAATATTTGTCAGAATATCAGTTTCTTATTGTTAATCATTTTTTTAATCTTTGTTAATTTCAATTGGACTTCATGTGTGGGTATAATTAGTGAGCAATATACTTATATTCATTTCTTTCTTATTTCTTTCTTTGGCTTGGCTTCGCGGACGAAGATTTATGGAGGGGTAAAGTCCACATCAGCTGCAGGCTCATTTGTGGCTGACAAGTCTGATGTGGGACAGGCAGACACGGTTGCAGCGGTTGCAGGGGAAAATTGGTTGGATGAGGTTGGGTGTTGGGATTTTCCTCCTTTGTTTTTTGTCAGTGAGGTGGGCTCTGCGGTTTTCTTCAAAGGAGGTTGCTGCCCGCCGAACTGTGAGGCGCCAAGATGCACAGTTTGAGGCGATATCAGCCCACTGGAGGTGGTCAATGTGCCAGGCACCAAGAGCTTTCTTTAGGCAGTCCTTGTACCTCTTCTTTGGTGCACCTCTGTCACGGAGGCCAGTGGAGAGCTCGTCATATAACACGATCTTGGGAAGGCGATGGTCCTCCATTCTGGAGACGTGACCTACCCAGCGCAGTTTGATCTTCAGCAGTGTGGATTCGATGCTGATAGCCTCTGCCATCTCGAGTACTTCGATGTTGGAGATGAAGTCGCTTCAATGAATGTTGAGGATGGAGCGGAGACAACGCTGGTGGAAGAGTTCTAGGAGCTGTAGGTGATGCTGGTAAAGTACCCATGATTCGAAGCCGAACAGGAGTGTGGGTATGACTCTGTACGCTAATCTTTGTGAGGTTTTTCAGTTGGTTGTTTTTCCAGACTCTTTTGTGTAGTCTTCCAAAGGCGCTATTTGCCTTGGCGAGTCTGTTGTCTATCTCGTTGTCGATCCTTGCTTCCGATGAAATGGTGCAGCCAAGATAGGTAAACTGGTTGACCGTTTTGAGTTTTGTGTGCCTGATGGAGATGTGGGGGGGCTGGTAGTCATGGTGGGGAGCTGGCTGATGGAGGACCTCAGTTTTCTTCAGGCTGACTTCCAGGCCAAACATTTTGGCAGTTTCCGCAAAACAGGACGTCAAGCGCTGAAGAGCTGGCTCTGAATGGGCAACTAAAGCGGCATCGTCTGCAAAGAGTAGTTCACGGACAATTTGCTCTTGTGTCTTGGTGTGAGCTTGCAGGCACCTCAGATTGAAGAGACTGCCATCCGTGCGGTACCGGATGTAAACAGTGTCTTCATTGTTGAGGTCTTTCATGGCTTGGTTCAGCATCATGCTGAAGAAGATTGAAAAGAGGGTTGGTGCAAGAACGCAGCCTTGCTTCACGCCATTGTTAATGGAGAAGGGTTCAGAATCTGACCCGACCTTGTTGGTTTTCGTGCAGTTGGATAACCATGTTGAGGAACTTGGGGGGGCATCCGAGGCGCTCTATTATTTGCCAAAGCCCTTTCCTGCTCACGGTGTCGAAGGCTTTGGTGAGGTCAACAAAGGTGATGTAGAGTCCTTTGTTTTGTTCTCTTCACTTTTCTTGGAGCTGTCTGAGGGTAAAGACCATGTCAGTAGTTCCTCTGTTTGCGTGAAAGCCGCACTGTGATTCTACGAGAACATTTTCGGCGACACTAGGTATTATTCTATTTAGGAGAATCCTAGTGAAGATTTTGCTTGCAATGGAGAGCAGCGTGATTCCCCGGTAGTTTGAGCAGTCTGATTTCTCGCCCTCATTTTTGTACAGGGTGATAATGATGGCATCACGAAGGTCCTGAGGCAGCTTTCCTTGGTCCCAGCAGAGCTTGAAAAACTCATGCAGTTTGGTATGCAGAGTTTTGCCGCCAGCCTTCCAGATCTTTGGGGGGATTCCATCCATACCTGCTGCTTTCCACTTTTCAGTTGTTCAATTGCCTTATATGTCTCTTCCCGGGTGAGGACCAAGAACATCATAATGGCATAAGATTATAGACAAAAGTTAAGATGCAGTGGACCTTGGAAATTTAAAATCTATTTTTGTATTATTGCCTTCATCAGCTCTACTATAGAGAGGAAAAAGCAATTCTTGATATTTGATGATAATCGAAGGAAGAGCAGAACGTTCTGGAAGAGCAGACAAGATCTCTGGAAAACAGTGGCAAATTAATCCTGTTCGAAAACCTTCATGAGTAGCAAAATAAACTATAAGCAGGTGATAATTTTGAAAAGTATCATAAAAAGGGAATGAGGGAAATTAAAAAAAAAGCACAGCAAAGACAAAATATTGTCATAACTTGTACTGTACAATGAAAGACAAGAGTCTGAAGTAATATCAGAGAAAACAGATCCATAATGAAGTTGTTCGGTGATTATAATAATGAAGAAATGCATAAACTAGACGAGGTTGCTGTCGTGCCTTCCAAAAATATTAGTACTCAAAGTATTTTAATTTATCTTGACAGGAACTTCTGGTTAGTGACTTCGATTTGCTAAGAAGATGTTGGTTTATCATACAAAGAAAACACTTGGATGTTAGTATTAAAGTAATATTTGATGCCTATTTGAAAGAGTCCTGTAAAAGATCATTTCGATTCAGAGTAAAAGTAGGTTACATGGCCCTTCAAGCCTATGCCAACATTCTATATGCCGTGGCATTTTTGCTGACTCAGTTTGGATTGTTTCAGATGGTTTCTTTCCATGATTCCTTAGTTCTTTATCTTGTGCCCATTAATCACCTGATGTGTCAATCTTTACATCAATTGTTTAATAATTATCATCCTTTTTGTATTTTTTAAATATTTTATTGAATTTAATAAAAACCCTGTGTACACAATAATCTAGTAAATGATATAAACTGTATCATATACATAATGTACATAAATTGTAAATTGAAAACATATCCGTAATTCTTTTTTTAACTTAATCTTATCCAAAACATTAAATCTAAGATTGGATTGAATTAACAATGAACACATTCTCCATACTATAGCTAAAAGATAATATTGAAAAGAAAAAGAAAGGAGAGAAAAAAAAGCTAACCATATCTTCATTAACTATAGAGTTCAAGTCTCACAGTTTTACCATTGAGGTGTGTCTGTTCAGTAACAATGTCCATCCAAAAGTACCTTTGATGTAGCACTCCAAATTTGAGTTGTACCCTGGGTTTGTTGTAGCTCTGATTTTTATTGTGAATTTGGCCAAAGTTAAACCCCAGTAAAAAAAAAAAGTTTTTCTCTAGGGTTCCAAAAGGGGTTTGCAGGAAAATAACCCTTATTTTCGGCAGACTCGAGGGATACGGTGAAGGAGTTCTCAGCATAATTTGTGGGGCTGATGTGACAACAGTCGAAATTCACGTTATTCAATTAACCAGCAACTATTTCTGGTAACGGTTGCTTAATTTTGATTCTGGGATTGGCAGCTATTGGAGGGGTATTTGATCAAATTCCTTATCACAGTGTATGCATGTTGATTTTAAATTAATGGCTGTGCGATTTGGTTCATTTGAACATGTTTCTAATATTTACCTTTATTGAATCTGACTCATTCAACTAAAAGAGTTGTGGCTTATTCTTTTGTATTCTACAGTTCTGGCATTAGGATAGAATGATCAAGTTTAGTGATATTGTGGATACTAGTCTCCAAAATATAGTTTATATAACACAGAATACCAGCTTGAAGGAATGGCACATTTTTGTGGACCAATTGCCAAAAGGCCCACTAAAATCACCCCTTCTTAATCTCTTGCAGTAAACATGCAATTTTTGAGTGATTAATAGCTCTTAAAAACAGGTTTAGAAGCTATGAGATAACATTTCAAAGTCTGAAATAAAATAGAAAGTGCATGTCAGGCAGAATGGGTGGAAAGAGAAACAGTATTTTGTCTCAATGAAACTTTATCAGAAATGGAAAAACGAGAAAACAAGTTAACTTTAAGTTGTTGAGAAGATGAGAGATGGATGGATACGACAAGGGGAACATCTCTGATAAGGCAAAGTCAGGGTTGCCAAAATGATTCTGCTATTAGATTTAATGGTCACAGCCCAGGACATCACAGGGAAAATCTCCCACTATCGAGAACATCTGCAGGGAACACTGCTGTTAGAGAGCAGCAGCAATCATCAAGGATCCACACCACCCAGCACATGCTCTATTCATGTTGTTGCCATCAGGAAAAAGGTCTAGGTGCCACAAGACTCGCACCACCAGGTTCAGGAACAGCTGCTACCCCTCCACCATTAGACTCCTCAACAACAAACTCAATCAGGAACACATTTAAGGGCTCTTACTTGTGCACTTTATTCAGTTTTTTTCTCTGTATTGCACAGTTGGTTTGTTTATATTAATTTTCTGTTTGAGTTTCTTTATTTGTTTACATGTATACGCTGTGTTCAGTTTTTTTCACACTACCAATGGGGGTAATTCTGACTCGCCAATGGGAAAAAGAATCTCAGTGTGGTATGTGATGCGATGTAAAAACTCTGACAATATATCTGAAAGTCTGGTTTTTCTAAAAATACAAACTGCAAGATGTTTGATGTATGAATTAGGAATTAGTATTTCAGACTAATCCCAAGGATTCAGAATTATGTACATTTGGTTTAGGTGTGAATCTTTTTTATTGCAGTATTGATAACAATATTAGCAAAGTGGTTTCTAGTTTGGTAGAAGCACAATGTTCCTGGCATCAAAAAGTTGACAAGGCATGCAGCAGGGCAGGAAGAAGGTTTTGTCTTCTTTGGGACATTAGGAGAACACGATTCCAGAATTGTTCTCACAGCAGAAGCAAATGAAGAACAAAGAAGATGATATCTGCAATCAACACGAGAATGTTGACAGGATTTCAGGGTCTGAGTTACAGGGAAAGGTTGTGCAGACTGGGGCTTTTTTCTCTGCAGCGTAGAAGATTGAGAGGGGACTTGATAGAGGTATTTAAGATTTTAAAAGGGACAGACAGAGTAAATGTGGATAGGCTTTTTCAATTAAGAAAGGGGGAGATTCAAATTAGAGGACATGGTTTAAGATTGAAGGGGGAAAATTATAAGGGGAACATGAGGGGAAATTTCTTTACGCAGAGGGTGGTGGGGATGTGGAATGAGCTTCCGGCAGACGTGGTCGAGGCGGGATCATTGGTTACATTTAAGGAAAGATTGGATCGTTACATGGATAGGAGGGGACTAGAGGGGTATGGACCAGGTGCTGGTCAGTGGGACTAGGAGGGTGGGGATTTGTTACGGCATGGACTAGTAGGGCCGAACTGGCCTGTTCTGTGCTGTAAGTGGTTATATGGTTATATGGTTATAACAATGATGATTTATTGTTTGCTGCTATTTCATATTTGTGGATGTCTTGAGGACTTGGTCAACTATTCTTGTGGAAAAAAATGTCATGCAGACTAGTCTTGATCAGTGTAATTTAAACTAGAGCATGGTAGCAGGGAATTCCGGTACACAAATCTATGCTACCCTTGTAACCAATTATACTATTAATCTGTATATCTTAGGAACATGGGAAGCAAGAGCACCAAGAGGAAATCCTTGCAGACATGGGGAGAAAGTACAAACTCCTTTCAGCCAATGACAGATTCAAGCCCGGGCTATGGCCCCTTTAATAGAGTCTGTTTACCAGAAATAAGACAGCAATTTCCCTTTCTCCCTCATAAAGTTCATAGTAAACACAGAAATTATATCCGAATTCTGCAGTCCTCACCCAGAGATTGCTTGTGCCCATCAGAAATCTGTCAAGTAAATATGATCGAATGAAATGGTTAATCCAAATATCGGTATACTTTTCTTACCATCATTGGGGTTAAAAACAACAAGCACCAATGGAAGCGATAAATGCTGGGTACTGAAGTGACCGTGCAAACCATTGCTATGTTTCTGTTGTGGCTTGACTGAGTGGCAATAATAAAAGCAAAGAGTGAAGGTTTGATCAGTAAATATACAAACAGTGCTCTTCTCAGTCTTAATCACTAAATCAAATATCTTAAAATGGGTTTTGTGCAGAAGAATGCTTAGTCACAGTTGACCCATCACAACAGTTCCTTGAATACATAATGAGGGGAGAGCAGTTTTGAATACAAGGCATGCTTACTCAACTCTCATTGATTCAATTCATCTCGTGGCCGTTCCACAATAAGTTGAATTCTTTTTATTCAAGTTGCATGCATTAGGAATTGTAATTCCCAGTGATGCACATAGTGAACCATGCCAGTACGCTGTGCTCAAAGCAAGCACCATGATGTGGCAATTAGCGATAAACATTATGACTGATTCATGAAATGTTATGGGGTGAGAGGATCTCTTCATAGCCACGTCATTTTACCCAAGGTCAAAAACTAAAAGATCTCACCTTCCTGGGGTAGATTTCCCTTTTCATTAACAGCAAGCAATCGAACAACTGAAAAAAGTGGCAAAGCAGCAGGTATGGATGGAATCCCCCCAGAAGTCTGGAAGGCTGGCGGCAAAACTCTGCATGCCAAACTGCATGAGTTTTTCAAGCTTTGTTGGGACCAAGGTAAACTGCCTCAGGATCTTCGTGATGCCACCATCATCACCCTGTACAAAAACAAAGGCGAGAAATCAGACTGCTCAAACTACAGGGGAATCACGTTGCTCTCCATTGCAGGCAAAATCTTCGCTAGGATTCTACTAAATAGAATAATACCTAGTGTCGCCGAGAATATTCTCCCAGAATCACAGTGCGGCTTTCGCGCAAACAGAGGAACTACTGACATGGTCTTTGCCCTCAGACAGCTCCAAGAAAAATGCAGAGAACAAAACAAAGGACTCTACATCACCTTTGGTGACCTCACCAAAGCCTTCGACACCGTGAGCAGGAAAGGGCTTTGGCAAATACTAGAGCGCATCGGATGTCCCCCAAAGTTCCTCAACATGATTATCCAACTGCACGAAAACCAACAAGGTCGGGTCAGATACAGCAATGAGCTCTCTGAACCCTTCTCCATTAACAATGGCGTGAAGCAAGGCTGTGTTCTGGCACCAACCCTCTTTTCAATCTTCTTCAGCATGATGCTGAACCAAGCCATGAAAGACCCCAACAATGAAGACGCTGTTTACATCCGGTACCGCACGGATGGCAGTCTCTTCAATCTGAGGCGCCTGCAAGCTCACACCAAGACACAAGAGAAACTTGTGCGTGAACTACTCTTTGCAGACGATGCCGCTTTAGTTGCCCATTCAGAGCCAGCTCTACAGCGCTTGACGTCCTGCTTTGCGGAAACTGCCAAAATGTTTGGCCTGGAAGTCAGCCTGAAGAAAACTGAGGTCCTCCATCAGCCAGCTCCCCACCATGATTACCAGCCCCCCCACATCTCCATCGGGCACACAAAACTCAAAACGGTCAACCAGTTTACCTATCTCGGCTGCACCATTTCATCAGATGCAAAGATCGAGAATGAGATAGACAACAGACTCGCCAAGGCAAATAGCGCCTTTGGAAGACTACACAAAAGAGTCTGGAAAAACAACCAACTGAAAAACCTCACAAAGATAAGCGTATACAGAGCCGTTGTCATACCCACACTCCTGTTCGGCTCCGAATCATGGGTCCTCTACCGGCACCACCTACGGCTCCTAGAACGCTTCCACCAGCGTTGTCTCCGCTCCATCCTCAACATCCATTGGAGCGCTTACATCCCTAACGTCGAAGTACTCGAGATGGCAGAGGTCGACAGCATCGAGTCCACGCTGCTGAAGATCCAGCTGCGCTGGATGGGTCACGTCTCCAGAATGGAGGACCATCGCCTTCCCAAGATCGTGTTATATGGCGAGCTCTCCACTGGCCACCATGACAGAGGTGCACCAAAGAAAAGGTACAAGGACTGCCTAAAGAAATCTCTTGGTGCCTGCCACATTGACCACCGCCAGTGGGCTGATATCGCCTCAAACCGTGCATCTTGGCGCCTCACAGTTTGGCGGGCAGCAACCTCCTTTGAAGAAGACCGCAGAGCCTACCTCACTGACAAAAGGCAAAGGAGGAAAAACCCAACACCCAACCCCAACCCACCAATTTTCCCCTGCAACCGCTGCAATCGTGTCTGCCTGTCCCACATCGGACTTGTCAGCCACAAACGAGCCTGCAGCTGACGTGGACTTTTTACCCCCTCCATAAATTTTCGTCCGCGAAGCCAAGCCAAAGAAAGAGAAAAAACAGCAAGCTACTACTAATTCATTATGGTCTTAGTTAATTTCTTTTGCAGTTGCATACATGATGCTGCATTTTAGCAACTGTCCCTTAATTATCTAAAGCAGCTAATGGTAACAATACACTGTTAGAAATAAATTCAGATTATTAGTCAGCAAAATACAGAAACGTGAACAAAAATGAGTCGCCTGTACATGATTTGATCTATTAGATCTCGACATTCAAATTCAGAATGCTGGAACTTTAACCCTACACCTCGTGGACGGACATTTTGAAAATGTTTGACCCAGTATTAAATCTGTCAATGCTTGTGAGTAATATTGTTCTTGTTATTTTTGTTTGGAAGATCATTTTTGGTTTAAATATGACATTTTATTTATTACTGAGCAATACCAATGTCACCAAACTAAAAGAAAAATAATTTAAAGACAGGTTAAAGTGTAGACCAGGGGTCGGAAAACTTTTTAAACCATCAACCTCTTCATGGGATCCTTGATCTCTCATCAGCCCCCAAGCATGTGAAGTAAATAAATAAATATTACCAATAATACATTTCTCTACAGCCTGGGCTATAGTCCCATCAACCCCCAGGCATCAATATAGACCCCTTTGCCGATCCCTGGTCTAGAATATAAATATTAGACAAATATTTCATAAATTGATATACTTCTACATCACTGCTCCCCTCCCACCCACTCACCCAAACTACCTTGGAGAAAATTGAGTTGTTTATTCTCACATGCACCGAGATGCAAAGAAAAGTTTGGTTTTAACCAAGTCAAACAAAAATACAGAGTGTACTGTTAAAGAGAAAAAATTCAGTTAAAACTGTGCAAAGACAGCAGTATTTTCCAAATGAGAGATCTATTCAATAGTCTGATAACAGCGGGAAAGGAACTGTCAATGTGGTCAGGTCTGCCCCTGGGTGGAGTGAAACATGAAAGTCTGCAGGTGCTGTGATTGTATAAAAACACAGAAATTCTGGAGGATCTCAGCAGGTCTCACAGTGACCATGGGAGGTTAAGATATATAACGGATAATTTGGGCTTGAGCCCTTCTTCCAAGTAGCCCTGGCTTGAAGAAGGGTTCAGGCCTAAAACGTCTTTAACTCCTATGGGTGATGCGAGGCTTGCTGAGTTCCTTCAGCATTTCTATGTTTTTACTAGGTGGGTTCAGTAACAACTGTTTTTTTTTGTGGATAGAAAGATATGAAACTAAATCAATCTGGAAGGTTCAAGTTGCCTTGTAAGTAGTGCAGAAAAGCGCTACCTATAAGATTGATGCATTGACATTCTGTGAACTGTGAGATGAACTTACAGATGAATCACAGTTCAGTAATAATGAAACCAATGCTGAATCATCATTGATTTAAAACCATCAAGTTTAGATGTTTTGTGGTGTTATTCCTGCAGAATAATGATTGTTAGAAGGGTAAAATAAAATAATTATTTTGCTGGGCTAAGCAGAATTAGAAGGGAATTAAGTATCTGGTATATATTATACAGCATCATTGTTTATGTCAGATATCTTTCTTTTCCCAGTGTGTGTCTTGAATTGAATTGTTTCAATGGATGATGTCATGTGCAGAACAGTGAGTTGTCTGCAGCATAACTGACAATGGTTGTGGTAGAAGATAATGAGAAAGGATAAACAATCAGACAAGATAATTATAATGAAAATGTCCTCCACTGTATTAGCTAAAGCTCCTTTATTTGATTTATTCTTTTCAAGTGGACCTTCTGTGAACTTTGGTATCAAAGTACTCACATAAAGAGTGAATCACCAGCAGAATCATTTTAATTGTTCCTACCAGTGAGGTCATCTCTGGTCACCAACTTGGTCGAGGAGTCAGCTTTAAACCAGTCTTGGAAAAACATAATGGAAGAGAAACTGGCTTAATATTTCAGCAAAATAAAGGCAGTTGTCCTCCATGAAACAATCAGTAAGCTTTACAACCGTGCACAAATTTATGCGTCGAGTAATACACAGAAGCTGGTGGATATCTTAACCTACCTCACAGCAGCTGACAGCTTGTAGAATCCGGAATGCACTTTGATGTTGAACATCTTGTAGAATTCAACAGACACCGTGCAAAAACCCTGTAGTTCCCATCAATTGCACTGGAAAAGTAGGTTACCAGAACCTGTGGCTTAACCTTGTAGCTTGTCAGTCATTTCAGAGAGAAACAAATGTTAGGGAGAGAGGCATTTTCCTTTTAATTTACACATTTTGGAATTAAGCCTTGTGAATGTCAGAAACAGTCTGAGGAAAAAGCTGTAAAAGAAATTGAGAGAGATGGAATAATTTTGTGAAGGGACCTGCTCAAGGTTAGTAAGTAGTAACCGCGGTTTTGTTAATATCCTGAAAGGTATCAATCTCCGTTTTGAATGAAGTCTATGACTACATCTCCACAGCCCTTCATGGTAGAACATTCCAAAGGTTCACCACCATCTGACTGAAAAAATTCAAATTCATCCCAGCCCCAAATGGCTAACTCTTAGATGCTGTTATCTCTTCCTCTCTCATGTAATATTAATTCGTGGAAGAATTTTGCAAACTTCAGTGAGGTTTTTTTCTCATTTTTCTAGACTAGAGAATATAGCCGTGAAATAGCCAATGTCTGTACATTCAAACTCATAATCTCTAGAGCTAGTTTGGAAAATTTTTGTTGCACTTCCTGTATGACAAATATATCCTTTTTTAAGTTGTATGCAATACTCTGCCTGCAGTTTTACTAATACAATGACTATGAGACTTTATTCCTGTATTCAAACTGGCATATCATTCTGCCGCAACATACTTGGGTATCTACCTGTGTGTTGGCTATCCATGGCTTGTGTACAAGAACATTTGTGTCCCTTTGAACAGCAACAATTCCCAATCTATCGTCATTTACTTTTGTGCACCAAAACAGATGATTTCATATTCTTCCATATACTTCCTTACCTTGTCCATGTCCTCTTGAAAGTTCTTTACATTCCCCTTCCTACTTGCGAGCTGACTTAGAATTTTTATTAGCAACAGACCTGGAGAAAGGATATTTGGTGCTAGTAACCGAGTTATAGAGTGAGTGTGAATAGGTGGGGCACAATCACCTGTATAATGTTATGAGAGGTAGAGATAATGTAGATAAAATATTTTTTCCCCAGAATGGAGATGTCAAAAACAAGTGTGTATAGGTTATAGGAGAAATGGGAAAAATGTTTAAAATATATTTGCAAGGCAATTTTCTTTTTACACAGAGAGTAGTATATGGCTGGAGCAAGAAGGTGGTAAAAGCAGATAAGATAGCAATGTTTTAAGAGGTATTGACGCAGACATACGAACAGGCAGAGATTGGATATGGATCTTGGACAGGCTGGTGGCTTTTGTTTAAAAGAGCATAACTTTGGTGCAGACACAGTAGATTGATAGGCCTGTTTTATCTTCAATCATTAGGGTACCCCATTTGTCACAACCTGCTTATTTTTTATCTTTGCTTTCTATCCGCGAATCAATTGTGAATCCATTCCAGAATATTACCCTTACTTACTTGAACTCTAATCTTGTTGGCCAATTTCCAGTGTGAAACATATTTGTAAATCTGAAAATCTATGTAACCACATCTATCAGTGGTTACCCCTTACTTATTCCATTCTTTGGCTTGGCTTCGCGGACGAAGATTTATGGAGGGGGTAAAAGTCCACGTCAGCTGCAGGCTCGTTTGTGGCTGACAAGTCCGATGCGGGACAGGCAGACACGGTTGCAGCGGCTGCAGGGGAAAATTGGTTGGTTGGGGTTGGGTGTTGGGTTTTTCCTCCTTTGCCTTTTGTCAGTGAGGTGGGCTCTGCAGTCTTCTTCAAAGGAGGTTGCTGCCCGCCAAACTGTGAGGCGCCAAGATGCACGGTTTGAGGTGATATCAGCCCACTGGCGGTGGTCAATGTGGCAGGCACCAAGAGATTTCTTTAGGCAGTCCTTGTACCTTTTCTTTGGTGCACCTCTGTCACGGTGGCCAGTGGAGAGCTCGCCATATAACATGATCTCGGGAAGGCGATGGTCCTCCATTCTGGAGACGTGACCCATCCAGCGCAGCTGGATCTTCAGCAGCGTGGACTCGATGCTGTCGACCTCTGCCATCTCGAGTACTTCGACATTAGGGATGAAAGCGCTCCAATGGATGTTGAGGATGGAGCGGAGACAACGCTGGTGGAAGCGTTCTAGGAGCCGTAGGTGATGCCGGTAGAGGACCCATGATTCAGAGCCGAACAGGAGTGTGGGTATCCAATCTCTTTTCAGTGCCAACCGCTCAGTCCAAGATTCCGCCCTGCTCCAGCTCCCTCAACAGCCCCTAAGGCTAGAGCTGGATGAGGTTCTCACCCTGGATGAGACATATTATTCCATTAGCCCATCCTCAAATAGCGCAAACAAAATTCCTTTGAACTATCCTTTGTAGCCCTTATTTATTCAATATTGCTCACAGGAAAGGAAAAGATTTCTAGTGAAAAAAAAAATGTATTTCCATGTTCCAGATTTCTCCAACTGCAATGAGATTCCAGTGGAGTCATTTTCTTTTACAACTGGAAGCCAGCTCAGTTGGCTGGCCATGTATCTTGAAGTAATTTAATTGGGCCCCACTTGAGGGAATGAGATGATTGACCGCCCCTCTGTTGTATTGTTCTTCCTTTGTTGAAAGGGAAGGTACCAATCAGACCTTTTAAAAAAAATGCTTTAAAAATGTTTGCTAAAAACTTGATGTACAGATAGACCCCAACTTATGATGTTCTGACATATGATATTTCAAAGTTATAATGATCGGAATCTGTTTTGAATAAAGATAAGTTGGGATCTACCTGTATCAATGTGAATGCTTTTCCTTCTCTGAAGGGAATGCTTCTATCCAATCAGTGCATGCAGATCACTTCCCAATTGTGCTTTGTTGGACCCAATGCCATTTTTTATAAAAAGGGTGATTTGGAACGCATGTGCAGATTGCCATCACTGGGGAGGGGAAGATTGAAGAGGGAGACAGCATGATGGCAATCTGCACTTGTGTTCCAAATGACAATGTAAGTTATGAAGTGATGCCACTGCCCCTAGTTACCTAGTAGGAGCGGAATGTCAGCCTCCCAGCAGAGGTGGCTCAGAATACTACCTGCACAGGTAGATCTCGACCTATGATAATTTTTCCTTACCATGCGAGTCATGGAGCTGAACCCCATTGTAAGTAGGGGTCTATCTGTAATTAGCTTCCACCCGTCTTTCTTTTTTCCATGGCAGGAATAAAAGCCTCTTTAGGTGAAATTAAAAACACCTGAATAATTACCAATAACTAAATAATCTGCAAGAAACTATCTGGTTGGAAGAAAATAATTCACACGAGCAGCATAAGAGGCAGGAAGCTGAGAGTGGTAAGGTTCAGTGCTGAGACTTCAGCTATTTTGCTCTATATATGAATGATCGATGGGAAGGAATTGTATGTCATATATCCAAGTTTGCAGATGACACTGAGCTGGGTGTCAGTGTGAGCTGTGAAGAAGACTCCAAGAGGCTGCCAGGAAACTTGGAAGTGGGCACATCTATGGCAGATGCAATATAACGTTCATAAATTTGAGGTTATCCACTTTGATGGTAAAAACATGAAGGTGAATTACTCTCAGAATAAGTGACAAAATAGTATAAGGGGATATGCAATGAGACTTGGGTGTCAGGAAGGTGGGAATTCAGGCACCGCAGGTGGTGAAAAAAGCAAATGGCATGTTGACTTTTATGATGAGAGGTTTTGAATATCAATGCAGGAGAGTCTTTCTGCAGTTGATTAGTGAATTGGTGAGGCCACTCCTTAAATATTGTGTATAGTTTTGGTTCCTGGTCTGAGGAAGAACATACTTGGTATTGAGGGAGTGCAGTGAAGGTTTGGCAGACTGATTCCTGGAATGGCCGGACTGATGTATGAAGAAAGATTGGATAAACTAGGGTTATAGTCACTGGAGCTAGGAAGAATGAAAATGGACGTCCTTGAACTATAAAATTCTGACAGGATAAGAGAGGTTAGATGAATGAAGAAAATTCCCGATGTTGGTGAGGTGTAGAACAAGGGGTCACAGGGATAAGCCATTTAGGACTGAGATGAGGAGAAACATTTTCACTCAGAGAGTTGTGAACATGTGGAACTCCCTACCACTAAAATTTGTTGAGGCAAGTTTGTTAGATGTATTCGGAAAGGAATTGGATGTGTCCCTTATGGCTAAAAGGATCAAGGTGTATGAAGAAACTCCAGGAATATGATCCTGAGACCGTATGACTGGCCATGATCATAATGACTGGTAGTGTGGGCTCAAAGGGCTGAGTGGTCTTCTCTTGCACCTATTTTCTATCATTCTATGATCCAGCTCTGGAAGATGTTTGCAGCAGCTAAGGGCCAAGATCATAAGCTTGGAGCCCTGGCTCATGTGGGCTGAACACAGTGATGATCACTCTAGAAGAGAAGGTCAGTCAGGGTAGTATGAAATTGTTTCCTCAGAGTCCAGGAGGTCTACCAGCCTCTATTGGCTTCCCACTCAAACACAAATTGTGAATTTCCAATACTCTCCTAGGACTTAGTTGACTGCGGTGGTCATTTCTCTTAGATCTCTACGGAATCCACTTTGAAATATCTTTTGGCCAGCCTGTGCTTGTCACTCACTACTCTACTCCCAAGGGACACTGTTAAAGCAAGGTTTTTATGTTTGGCTGAGACGGAGAAACCTGGCAAAGGGTGAAGATCCAAACTTTAGGCTAGGTTCACATTTCAACACATTTGCTCTTTGTGTGGCAAGGAAATAAAATGAAAAATCCAGCAAACAGTATTCTGAACAAAACAATCACTAAACAACTTCTGAAACAATCCAGCAACAAATAAATCATTGCTTTTCAACCTTTGACTCAATTAATTTTCTACCTGTTATTTGAGGATTTTCCCTTGCTGAATGTTTGGATTTTATATTTTTGGCCTAGGACTGAACCTTCTGTGGTTAAACTATCATCACTTGCCTCTCATTTCATCAGCCTATTTGTTCATTGTCTAAGATAGTTTTGATTCTGCTCCTGTGATAATGATGCTGATTCATATAGGATGGATCCCGGAGGTGGTGGTGGTGGGGTGGTGGAACAGAAGCAAGATAATAGATATTGACTGAAAAGACCATCAGCAGTGTATGGAGTCATCAGCACAGCCTTCTGGCTCCAGCTGAAGAGGTCTGAACTGGCTGTGATCTGAAGGTCATAAATAATAAGCACCCTGGTTATTCTTAATGAAGGGTTCCACCTTGCAACATTGACCATTCTTTTTCTCCCGCGATTTTGCTCGACCCTCTGAGTTCTTTCAGTAGTTCTTGTTTAGATTCAGAATCCAGCATCTACAGTATCCTGCATGTCTCCATCACTCGCATGTCTGGGAGCATCAAGGCGAACGATACTACCTGCACTTCTGCCTATACAAGATCGAGGTAACTTCACAAAAGCCTGGTACAATGAGTTGATTTTTTTTTTAAGCAAAATATTTATCTGATGTCTACTTCAAATTGTAGGAATAGAACTCCCAAAAATGAAGACATGGAGTATTGTCTGCACCTCTGGTCGACACACTATAGGAAGGATGTGATAGCATTGAGGAGAGTGCAGAGATGATTTACCAGGATGTTGGTTAGATTGAAGGACTTTAGCTATGGGGAGAGATTGGGCAGGCTGAGCTGGTTTTCCTTTGCGTGAAGGAGGCTGAGGGGTGATCTGATAGATGTAGATAAGATTATGAGAGACATAAATAGAGCTGAGATTCAGAACCTTTGCTAGGGAGAAATCAAAAACAAGGGGGAAAATGTTTAAAATGAGAGAAAGGTATTTTAAAGAGGATCTGAGAGATTAATATCTGAAATGCACTGCCGGAGGAGATCGATTCAGATGGAAACATAGAGTATCACAGTTAAACAAGAAAGATTGCGGATATTGGAAAACTGGAGCAACACACAAAATGCTGGAGGAACTCAACATGTCTGACAGCATCCATGGAAGGCAATAGACTGACATTTTGGACTGCAACTCTGATTCCTGATGAAGGGCTTTGGCCTGAAATGTTGATGATCTATTGCTTTCCATGGATGCCTCACAACTTGCTGAATGAACCTACCATAGGCGATTGCCTTACCAAAAACCATATACACCACATTTTCCACCCTACTTTCATCAATTTCTTTTGTTACTTCCTCAAAAACACTTAATTAGGTTAATGAGGCATGATCTGCCGCAAGCTGACTATTCCTGAGAAGATCATGTTTCTCTAAATGCTTGTAAATCCTGTCCCAAAGAATCCTCTCCAATATTTTTCCCATCACTCGCTGGTCTATAATACCCAGGATTCTCCTTATTTCTTGTTTAAAACAAGGGGATTACAGTTGCTATTCTCCAATTCTCTGGTACCTCCCCTGTAGCCAGGGAGGATGCCAAGATCATTGCTGATGTCCCAGCAATCTCTTGCTTTGTTTCCTGTTGTAACCTGGGGTATATCTCATCTGGTCCTGGATACATCACTTCAAATGTTTTTAAGAAAATCTAGCACTTCCTCTTTCTTAACTTCAACATGCTCTAGCACATTTCCTTCTTACAATGAAAACATCTGTCTGATACTGAACAGTACATGCAATTTGGGCATGTGAGAAAGTGGAAAAGTTTTGGGAAGTCCTAAACCAGGTATTAAATAAAATCACAAAAAGCAACATACCAAAAAATATTTCTTCTAAGTAATATAAGAAGTAAATAACTTGGACTTGATTTGGATGGAGCACAAAAAAAAATTATGATAGCCTTAGCTGTAGCAAAAAAATGTATTATGTCAACCTGGAAATTAGAAGATAGCCTGAGAATACAACAATGGTACATAGAAATGAATAAATGTATTCCATTGGAAAAAATAACATATAATTTAAGAAATAATATCACAGTATTTGAACAAATTTGGGAACCGTACATGGAACACAATAGAGAAGTCCTACTGTGGACCTCCACCGCCTAAAATGACAGAAGGAGAAGAAGACAAAATGAACTGACCCAGTATGTAAATGTAGAAGACACAAATTTCTTGTTTATTTTCATTGTGTGATGACATTGTTTAATGGGTTTAATGTATCATATAGGTTGAACGTTGAGTGGGTGGGGGGGGGGGGGGGGGGTGAAGGAGGGAGGGAAGGGAGGGGGGGAAAAAGGGGAGAAAATGACACTGTGTATATTCAAGAGGGAATGTTTGTGTGTATTTTGGTTAGTATGGTTCATAGTGTGAAAAATAAAAATTTTTTTAAAAAACCATGCTCTAGCACATAAGCCTATTCTATATTGACCTTCTATTGATCAAGGTCCCTCTCTCTGCTGAACACTGATGCAAAGTATTCATTTAGGACCTCCCTATACTCCTCTGCCTTCAAGCACATTTCCTCTTTTATCTTTAAGTGGCCTTACATTCATTCTAGTCATCTTTCTGTTCGGTTTCCCTAATCCTACCTGCCAAGACCTGCTCATATGCCCTTCGAGCTCTCCAAAGTCCTTTCTTAAGATTCTTCCTGGCTACTATATAATACTCAAGAAGCCTTCATGACTTTTGCTTCTTGAACCTTATGTATGCTTCCTTCTCCCACTTAATTAGCTGTCTCATCTCTTTTGTCAACCAAGCATAATAATGCGAGAAAGTTTTCAGCATTTCAGGCAGCCGCTAAGGAGAGGAGAGCTAATCTTTCAGATCTGGCACATGTGCCAGGGGAATAGTTTCCTCATAATTTTATTCCATCTAGCTCAGTGGTTCTCAAGCTTTTTTTTCCCCACTTGCATACCACTTTAAGTAATCCATATGCCACCGGTGCTCTGTGATTAGTAAGGGATTCCTTAAGGTGTTATGTTAATCGGAAGGAAAGGTTGAGAATCACTACTCTAGACCCAATTGTTACTGAAATATTTTGCTTGAGAAAAATTGTCATTGGTCCATTTCCTTCGGAGTTATGAATCTGTGCACATAACGAGTCAATTAGGTATGATCAAAACAGTGGTGTTCAATCTTTTTCTTACTACCCACATACCACCTTACTAATCACAGAACATCAATGGCATAAAGAATACTTAAAATGGTGTGTGAGTGGAAAGAAACAGGCTGAGAACCACGAAGCGAGCTTGATTCCAATTTTTAAAAGTAAGGTGGTATGTTTGGTATGTTTACTTTCATATTCATTATAAGTAATGGAAGGTGCATGCAGAAATCTGAGCCAGAATATGCACTGCATGAGAAAAACACAAATACTACAGATGCCAGACTCCTGAACAAACAATGAATCACTTAACAACTGGACAAGGGCGTTTTCAACGTGACCCTCATCCTGCTGTTTGATCACATTCAGCTGTTCATGGAACCAATGTATAAAGGCATCAAGTGCTGCTGTGTGCTGAGGTTCTACTTGTCCCAGGTGTTGTGAAAAATGGAAGGGCTTGGTCTCATGGCCATGGATATCCCTATGGATTTATGAGAGGTTCTATAGAAGGATTCAAGGGCCTTTGTCACAGTTCATTCCAAGCAGGAACGTAACAGAGGATTCTGATTTACAGGCCTTTCCCCAGGATATTTGCACAGGTACGTCCAGTGTTGCTGGAAGATCATCAATTCAGGGAAAAATGTTCTTTGTTTGCCCTTTATCTTTAAACCCTTTATTGTAATAAAGTGTTGCAAGCCAAAATGTGAATTAAGCATTTCTACCCGTAGATGCTGCCTGGCCCACTGAGTTCTTCTAGCAGCTCATTGTTTGCTTAGGTACTGGATCAGGGCAACTAATTGAGTCATATAAAATTAAAGATAGTGATGGTTAGCCAGTCTTCCCTGGCTCTGGCTTTTTGTGATAGTTTTATGGTTCATACACTGAATACCATCCAACTACAACAGTGATATTCCCAATAGCCAGGATTACGTAGTAGAGAGAGTGGATAGCACCAAGTTCCTTGAGTTCACTTAACTAGTGACCATTCATGGACACTCAACATCTCCTCACTTGTCAGGAAGGCGTAACAGTGGCTGCACTTCCTGAGAAGGCTGAAGCAGGCAAAGCTAACAGCTACCATCATGTCACCCTTCCATAGGATCTCTATCAAGAGAGTCCTGGCAGGCCGCCTCACAGTGTGGTATGGTTGTTGCATTAAAATAGATTGGAGCTCAATCCACAGGACCATAAGAGCAACAGAGAGGATCATTGAAGTCTCCCTCCCCCGCACCCCACACCACCATCGAAATGATCTACAAGGAATGTTGTCTGAAGAGGACGTGCAAAATCATCAAAGACCCCTTTTCGCAAAAAAAAAACACGTTAGTATACATTAAGTTAAATTTTAAAATATGTGATTCCAAAGGGAAAGTGGCTAATTATTTGAAAGGTTAGAAATTAATCCAAACCCCATCGAGCTTTGGATTAGGCAACGTGGAATGTATTTAAACTCAAAATTTGGTGCAGCAACTTATAAAAGAATTGGGTGCAATGACCAATATAATGTAGGGCAGGGGTTTCCAACCTTTTTGTTCCTACATACCCCTTGGGCATTTTTATAGGTTCCCATGTACTCCTAAAAATGAAGGATTAAAAAAAACACGACATTGTGTGATCTGACTGCAGATTACAATACCATGTATTGTACAGTAGTGGTTATTCTCTCAGACCCAATGTATCCCCTGAAAAGTGCAAATGTACCACTGGGGGTACATGTACCCCAGGTTGGGAACCCCTGATGTTGGGAATATGGCAGCCAATTTGTACACAACAAACTCCTTCAAATGAAATAATGACCAAATTTACTTTTGACAATTTTTTTGATGTTGATAAATATTAAACAGAAATCCAGGAAAAAAAACATCTTTCAATTTTAGATTTCAGATTTATTGTCAGAGTACCTACGTGACATTGCATGCAACACTGAGTTTCTTTTTCCTGTGGGCGAGGCAGAATTACCACTAATTGGTATGCAAAATAAAACTGTGTACAATGTATACATGTGAACTGTAATCAGATAATGAATGTAAACAAACTGATTGTGTAATACAGAGAGAATAAAAAAGAAAATCAATAAAGTGCACAAGTAAGAGTCCTTAAATGAGTCCCTGATTGAGTTCGTTGTTGAGGAGTCTGATGGTGGAGGGGAAGCAGCTGTTCCTGAACCTAGTGGTGTGAGTCTTGTGGCACCTCTACCTCTTTCCTGATGGTACCAGCAAGATTAACGTTGGATTTTTGCATTCTGAGAGGAAAATGGGGCCTTCAATACCAATTCATTGAAAATGCAGTGCATTCAGTGACTGTCTAAGTCAAGTAGGAGTTAAAACTACAGCTCTCAGACTTAAAAATAGGAAAGCTACCAACAGAGGCCATGTTGACACATCATGCCCAGTGTAATTGGAAATAATGTGTGTTAAATGAACATTGATTATGGTAAGCCCAGGGTGCCTGGATAGGTATGTCACAAAACTTTAGTCCCTTCTATGACAACACTTACTCTTGAAGGTTTAAGAAAGGCTTTTACTCTCTTGACAACACTCTATATTATTACCTTCTGACGATGTAAAGTAGATTTGTTGCTTGCTGTCTATTTCTTGATTTCTCTAGTTGTACCAAAATCTTCCAGAATATTCTGTGAAACAGTTGAGTTAAGTTTCATCCCAGTATTTTGAAAACACTTAGTAAGTTAAGGTAAAACTTGCCAGATATGCAATTCAAACATTTAGGGAAATTTTGATGATGTAAGATCTAAAGCAGGGAGAGAAAGCAGAAATGTTCACCAAAGATTAAAAAAAACATGATGATGGATGTTGATAGTGTTATGCAAACACAGCTGAAAAAGAGTGGCACAGTGGAGTAGTTGCTGCTTCAGAAGTCCAGCAACTCACTTTCAATAATTACCTCTGGTGGTGTCTTTGTGGACTTTGCACATTCTCCCTGTGATCGCATGGCTTCCCCGTGGATGCTCCAGCGAGGACAAACACCATAGAAGGCTGTGCTGAACCCAGTGCTGAACACCTTCTACACTTACTTTGAGAAGGAGAACTCAACGGTGCCTATGAGAATTCCTGCAAAGGTTGAGGACCCTGTCATATCTGTCTCTGAGGCTGACATCAGAAAATCATTCAACAAGGAGAACCCACGCAAGGTGTCAGGCCCTGATGGCGTACCTGGCAAGGGACTGATAATCAATGCCAACCAACTAGCTGGAATGTTCACAGAGATTTTCAATCTCTCACTGTTGCAGTTAGAAGTTCCCACCTGCTTCAAAAGGGCATCAATCATCCTGGTGCCCAAGAAGAACAGAATGAACTGCTTCAATGACTATCATCCAGTAGCACACACATCTACTGTGGTGAAATGGTTTGATAGGATAGTCATGGCCAGAATTAACTGGACTAACTGCAATTCACAGATACAATATCATTGACTCTCCACTCAACTATGGATCACCTAGAAAACAGCAGCTCATCCGTAAGGCTGCTCTTCGTTGACTACAGCTCAGCCTTCAACATCATTACTTCCTCAGTGATGGTCAATAAGCTCCAAACCCTGGGCCTGTGTACCTCCCTCTACAAGTGGATCCTTGACTTCCTCATTGGAAGACCACAGTCGGTATGAATTGGAAACAACGTCTCCTCCTCACTGACAATCAACCCAGGTGCACCTCAAGGATTAAGAAGTAAAGCACAAAAACCTGTAGACACTGTGGTTGAAGTTAAAAACATAATCCAAGAGAAACTCAGCAGGTCAAACAGTGACTTTTATATAGCAAAGGTAAAAATACATAACTGATGTTTTGGGCTTGAGCCCTTCATCAAGGTATGGGAAAATGTTG
This sequence comes from Narcine bancroftii, assembly GCF_036971445.1. NCBI lineage: Eukaryota > Metazoa > Chordata > Chondrichthyes > Torpediniformes > Narcinidae > Narcine > Narcine bancroftii. The sequence goes on from NC_091472.1 coordinate 58,364,558, forward strand.
GCAGGCATCCAAACAAAAGAGTGGTGGGTGGGGGGGAGGCATGGTTGCAAAGGCTGGAGGTAATAAGTGGAGAAGGGAGGGAGGGAACAACAGCAAGCAAGGGGGGAAGGGAAGAGGACAGTGACAAAAAAAAGGGAGGAGGGATGGCTGGGTGTATAGCGAGGGAAGGGGGGGGAGGAGGAGGAAAACTAGAAGTGGGAAGGGAAGGGAAAAAGGTATAGAAGCCTGAAGACGAGCTCTCAGCAGCACAAGGACAGCTTCTTCTCCTCTGCCATCAGATTTCCGAATGGACTTTAAAACCACAGACACTGCTTTACTCTGACTTTTTTCTTTTGCTTGCATTATTTTATTAAAAATAGGAGCAGCTGAAAGATGTTATGTGTGATGTGAAAGGGGTCCTTGCACTATTTTATTTGTACAAGTATATACACTTTTCAGTCCTTCCAAATCTTTCCATTCATTCTATTAACTATGCATCCTATGGGAGGAGAGTGGAGGAGAACAGCAAAGCTGAACGTTCCTGTGTATTACACCTCACATCATATGGGTAAACTAATCAAACTCTTCTCATCTACTTACCTTATAACCAGACTTCCTTATTTGTTTTAACACTGTGCTTACTGCACCTATGTACCAGTCATTCACATGTAAACCACAGGATAACGATGCACAATTATAATCAGTTTTGATCCAGTATTTCCATTCAGGAATGGAATAATCTTACATCCAAGCTGCCTACATATCTCTAAAACTTTACAGAACACCTCACGAAAACCCATACTTCATTTTCTTTATCTCCTTTTCAAACAATTAAATTTGTCAAATGTAACTTGCCTTCATCCTCACTGGTCTTCCATCTCCAACTGAGTAATAATTTAAACTGTTGAAAGAGTGTGTTTGCAACAACCAGCTGCACAGTTTACATTAAGGACCATTCTCTAATTCTTTATTGGCATTCTTTATTTACTCCATCTCACTGTCATTTCTCAGAATTCATGTCTGCTTTACACAGGAATATTAGGGGGTGGTTCGGGGGTGGGGTTATGTAAGACATTGGCAAAAATCAGTTCATTCATTATGCAAATCCTAGCGATAAAGATTTAAAGAAGTTCAATCAATGTGTTAGTGTTGAACTGGTTAATAAAAACAATGTCTGACTTCCTTGTTGGGATTTTAGGTATTTTGCTGTTTTTAGTGTGTATAAATGTTTTGTTATATTGTAATAAAATTTATTCAGTAAAAATTAAATATATTTGTTAAGATTAAAAGGTCTGACCTAAACAATTTGGAAAATAAAACTCTCAGGATTGGATGGATATGGCATCATAAGATCTTCTTAAGCCCCTTTAGTGCTTTCTTTCATTTTCATTTTTGTTCACAATACTAAGGCTGGTTTGAAAAGCTCCTATATCTCTGCATATTGTTTAAAATATTTCAGGTTTTACACTTGTATTCCAACACCAACATAATGCAGTGAATAGCTGGTTATTGGATTATTTTGCAGTTTTTATTTACAGTATGATTTATAAGTATTTTACTAACTCCTTTTCTTTACACTCTCCTCTCCCGGGCAGATGTGGTGTCATATGCAGCCCACAATCATACCCACAATCTTTTTTCATTTCTGCAATCTTGTACTAGAGCAACTATACGTAAAATGTTATTCATGTCATTGTTACTTCCAGGCTCAGTTATTCCAATACACTGCTGATGGTCATTGGAGCTATCACCCTCATTAAACAAGGGTAAAATGTTAGGACATCAGACCTCTATTGATGGACTTGATTAAGCAATGTCTCAATTTTAAAATTCTCCTTTGTGTTCTAGATCCTTCTAGGCCTTTTCCTTTACTTCTATTGTAATTTCTTCAGCCTTTGTATATTTTTCAGCCCATTCATTTTTGTCCTGTTGACCATTCTTAAATCCAATCTATCTGTTAGTACCTTTAGACCATATTTTATACATAATTAGAAAGAGAGAGAGAGAGAGAAAGAGTAAAAAATGGTCAGCAGATGCCATGATTAAAGTAAAAACACAATGCTGGAGAAATTCTGCAGGTCCAACAGAATCCTTCAAATTGCATAGCAAAGATAAAGATACATAACTAAACAGGGTTTAAATTTGACTCTATCGGATGTGGATTGGGACACAATTCATTAGTTGGTTAATAGCTCTTCATAATGTGCTCGACATTGTCTATTACAATTCAAAGTGGTACATGGAGCAGATTTGTCTAAGGCTAAATTGTCTTGCTTTTATTTCTATATGACTTCCTGGTGTGACAGGTGTAAGAGTGGAGAAGCATCTTTAATTCATATATTCTGGACATCCGAGTCTAGAAAAATACTGGAGAGAGGTTTTCCATATTCTATCAAAAATTTTCAATATAGATTTGATATCGAATCCTTTAGTGGCCTCTTCAGTTCAATGGGAGGGAATGATTCTTCTTTATCTCTGGTTCAGAGTCACACTAATTTCTTTTGCCTCTCTTTTGGCGAGGCGTGCGATCTTACTTAAATGGAAGGATGCTGCTTCGCCTACTCATGATCAATGATGGCATAACATTATGTCCTGTTTGAATATGGAAAAGATTCACTATTCAATTAATAATTCAGATATAAGATTCCAGAAGTTATGGGCCCCATTTATGACTCACTATCTTATCTTCTATTTAATTTTACTCCAATGTAATTAAATTGTCTGACTTGTATCTTTACATTATTATTTTTTTAACCTTCATTTTTCATTTAATGTTAATCATATATAGCATCTGGCAACATAGTTAGGAAAGGGCTTTGAGTTTTTCTCTTTTACTATTATCTTCTTTCCTTTCTTTTTTTTTCCATTATTATTTTTTTCTAAAAAATGTATATACTATTTAGAATATGAATTATGGATATGATTTGCAATTTATGTATGTTTGTATTTAACAGAATGTCTTATTTAGTTTGTGTAGCTGTCCATATCATCCTATTGTATTGTATCTTTTTTGTTTGTATAAGTTTTTCATTAAAATCAATAAAAATATTTTAAAATGAAAAAGATACATTACTAATGTTTTGGGCTTGAGCCCTTCAAGGTGTGAGCAAAATGTACATTGGTGACTGCCTACAATTTATTAATTTCCTTGATGAAGGGCTCAAGCCCGAAATATTGATTATTTTGCTCATGCTCGTAGCTGCAGGCAGAGAGCTTCGATACTTTTTTTTAACAGACTTGAAATTGAAAGCAGGAACATGCAATTTTGGATCGCTGAAAGATTTTGTCATCAAATTGTGTTCAGAATTATTGACAAGAAAGTGAGAGAGAGGTTGCCACGAGAGATGGAGCACACCTTAACTGGAGCTGTGAAGATGTGCTACTTCAGCATGTGGAAAAAGTTCAGTGACAGTCCAAGCACAGGTGAAAATGAAGGCACAGCCATAGGCACAATGTCTGGTTGCATACATAAACAGAGAACAAGACGCGAAGAAAGCCTCTACTTCCTCAGGAGTTTGCGGAGGAGCTAGTGGAGTTGTTCAAGTGAACCGGTACGGACTTGAAGGGCCGACATGGCCTGTTTCCATGCTGTAAATGGTTATATGGTTATATACGGTTATATGTATCTTTATCTAAAGTACGCTCTTTGTCCTGCTGAGTTTCTCCAGCATTGTGTTGAATTCTGCTATAGGAGCCCTTAAAAATATGTGCAACATTTTACAAGGCCACCATTTTTGAGAATGTATTTTTAGCGTAAATAATATGAGGTATCTAATTTCCCGGTAAACAGATAAAGCACGCTTACAGAACGCTTCATGAAAGTAATACCAGGATCTGTGAACTAACTTTTTCCATTTTGAAGTCTGTGTGTGGATTTTTTACTTTGTTATATTGTCAATTTAAAAAAAAGTCTGCATTACTAGGACTGTCTCATCCACTGAAGTCTGAGCTCCAGGCAACAGCAGCTATCCGACACCAGAAACATCAAATAGCAGGTAGTCAGCCTGCTTCTGATCATGTGACTCATTAAATAAAGCCATGCTCCCAAGCCCATTAATTTATCTACTTGCACATTTTGCAGTACTTATAATACACCCTGCTTTTCCCAGATATATCCCAGAAGCTGCCGTCTTCCGGATTCAAGTTTTTCAGGTTGCTGTGATAGAATTGACCTTTTCTTTTTATTCAGCTGGGTAACGATTGAACTTGCCCGTCTAATTTGACGCATTTCAAGTTGATTTCTGATTTGGTTTCATTTTTGAAATTTTATTCAAAATAGAAGCAGATAAAAAAGAAAATTGATTGCAGATGCAGTGTTTGTGTAGTTATAATTGTCATTGTAAACTGACATTTAAAGATGGATGTGTGGAAAATTTTTAACATAATATTTAAAAAAGTGTTTGGGCAAAGAGTGAATGTCAGGTTGATGAGTAAGGGTAAATAGAGGTGCTATTTTAAATTTAAATTTAATTTTAATTTAAAAAATATATACATACAGCATAGTTACAGGCCCTTCTGGCTCTTGAGTCCGTGCTGCTCAAATTCCCAATTAATCTAAACCCCACCCCCGTACGTTTTGAAGGGTGGGAGGAAACTGGAGTACTTGGTCAAAACCAATGCAGACACAGGGAGAATGTACAAACACCTTATAGGCTGTGCTAGGTTCAAATCTGAAACCTTGGCATTTTAATAGCATCACGCTAACCGCTATGCAAAAATGCTGCTCCTCTGTACGTAGCCCTGCTACACTAACTGGTCACAAAATCACAAGATATAGGAGCAGAAGTAGGCCCACTAGCCCATCAAGTCTGCTCCACCACTTTAATCATGAACTGATCCATCAACCCCAGTCACCTCAACTACCTGATTTTCTCCCCATAACCCTTGATACCCTGGCTAATCAAATACCTACCAATCTGCCTTAAATACACCCAATGGCTTTGCCACTGCTGCTGTCTGTGGCAACAAGTGCCACAGACTTACGACCCTCTGACTAAAAAAAAAGTTTTCAACATCTGCTTTAAATTTATATCCTTTTATCCTGCAGTTATGCCCTCATGCCCTAGAATCCTCCACCATGGGACATCTACTCTGGACAGGCCTTTCAGCATTCAAAATTCCTCTATGAGGCCCACTCTCATCCTTCTGTACTCCAACAAGTACAGTACAGGAGCAAACAATTGTTCCTCATATTCAGCCCTTTTCATTCCTACCATTATTCTTGTAAGTTTCTGAACCATCTCTAACACTAGTGCATCTTTTCTCAAATACGCACCCAAAACTGTGCACAGTACTCCAAGTGAGGCATCACTAGTGCTTTATTGAGTCTCAACATTACATCCCTGCTCACGTATGCTAACTCTCCAGATATGAATCCCAACATCTCATTCATCTTCTTCACCTCTGACTCAATCTGGAAGTCAACCTTTTGGGTATCCTGTTTGAGAACTCCCAAGTGCCTTTGCACCTAGAATTTTACATTTTCTCCCCATCTAAATAATAGTCTTCCCATCTATTTCTCCTTCCAAAATGCATGACCTAACACTTTCCAAAATTGTATTTCATCTGCAACCTCTTTGCCCATTTTGCTCTTCTGGGGGAGGGGGGCAATATAAGGTAATCTGTCCCACAACCCACTGCTCAGCAATTAGATACACTTTTTTAAAAACCCCGCCAACATTGGCAGTTTGCACAAAAGCAGTGATTTCAGTTACCTTCAGTTACCAGTGTATTGTGGGTCATTGGCAGCTTGCACGAAAGCATTTTTTGGCTACAATAGTGCAGAGGATTGTGGGACATTTGCAGCTTGCAAGAAAGCGTTTTTTACAGCTACCATAGTGCAGTGCATTGTGGGACAATTGAGCACTGCCATGCTAGGTAGGCAGTGGGATCCAATTTTGAATGGGCAACCACTGAGTTTGGAATGTGAGGGTTTGGTTCACAGGTAATGGGCACTGACATCATCGGGCCGGTGGGGCAAGCAGGCGAACAAGTGAAGCTGATGTCCAGATCCAAATTTATCTGGCCTGAAACCAACGCTCAGCAGTGAGCTACACATCTTTATTAAACCCCGCCAACATTGGCAGCTTACGCAAAAGCAGTCATTTTGGATACTGTAGTGCAGTGTGGGACTATTGAGCACAGCTGTGCCAGGCGGGCATTTAGATCCAATTTCGATCAGTGGTCAAAAGGTTGAAAACATTTTTCCTTTTGTTGACACTGCACCCCCAAACCAAGATAAATTTATTGTGCTATTTTCAAATTTGACCAAAAACTATTCATCAACAATTATGCCACCCAATATCAAAATGCTTTTAAACAACAAAATCAAGTTTCCCACTGATTGAACTGCTCTCTATTTTGACAAATGTTTCTCCCTTTTGACTTTTATGTTTTTTTATTGTGGCATTTTAATGATTGACTCGTGATTTTTGGTGCATTTGTAGATTTGAAGATGGCTTCCCTGACCTAAAATGCATTATCGTAGTTTTTTGGAAGGAATACGGTTGATCTCAATCCTTGAACTTTTTCTGTGGGTTGCTTTTTTGATAAATTATTGTACATTATGTTCTTCAAGAGGAGATCATCAAAAACTTCAATTACATAATGCCTGTGCGATGTCTTTTTGGAGCAGCATGTTGATGAGCCCTCCAAGGGATCAGCTGTTCTGGATTCAGTGGTGTGTAATAAACCAGAAGTGATTAGAGAGCTTAAGGTAAAGGAACCCTTAGAAGTCAGTGATCGCAATAGGATTGAATTCACTTTGTATTTATTTCATTTATGGTAGCATATAGGGTGGCACGGTTGGCGTAGCAGTTAGCGCAACGTCTTTACAGCGACAGCGATTGGGACCGGACTGGGGTTCGAATCCTATACTGTCTCTAAGGAAATTGTATGTTCTCCCCTTTCTTCATGGGTTTTCTCTGAGGGCTTTGGTTTCCTTCCACTGTTCAAAACGTACCAGGAGTGTAGGTTATTGGGATGTAAATTGGGCAGCACAAACCCATGGGCTGAAATTGCCTGTTACTGTGCTGTATGTCTAAAGAAAAAACCAATGCAGACCTCCAGTCAACCATTGACACACCATCTGGCCCATGCATAGTAAAAAGTTGCCTGCCCCTATCCTAGTCTAGCCAATTTTCTCTACAGTTTTTCTGTATTCTCAGGACCACCTCCCCTACCAGTTATTTTGGTATCATCTGCAAATTGAGACCCAAAACTATCTATTCCATAATCCAAATCATTTATATACAATGTAAAAAGAAGTGACCCCAACACCACCCCTGCAGAACACTGCAGTTAACCGGTAGCCAACCAGAATTGAATTTCTTTAGTCCTATTCTCTGTTTCCTGCCGACCAGCCAATACTTTATCCTTCCTGTAATTCTATGGGCTCTCATCTTATTTAGCAGCCTTATGTGTGGCACCTTGTCAAAGGCCTTTGAAAGTCCACATACACAACATCCACTGGATCTCCTCTGTCTACCATACTTGTGATCTCTTAAAAAAATTGCAATAGGTTTGTCAGGCATGATTTTCCATTAGGGAAAACATGCTGAATTAGGCCTATCTTTTCATTCCAGGTATTCCATAATCTCATCCTTGACAATCAATGCCAACAGCTTCCCAAGGACCAATGTCAGGTTAATAGGTCTATAAATTCCTTTCTGTTGTCTCACTTCCTTCTTAAACATTTGTAATCTTTCAGTCCACTGGAACCATGCCAGGCTCCATTGATTCCCAGAAGATCATTACCAATGCAATCTCGACAGCTACCTCCTTCAGAACCCAAGGGTGCATTCCATCTGGTCCAGGAGACTTATCTACCCTTAGACTATTTAGCTTTCCGATTACTTTCTCTCTCATGATCTTGACCACAGTCACTTCTCTTCCAAGAGAGCCATGAGAGTCCTGTGTGCTGCTAATGTCTTCTAAAGTGAAGAATGATCCATTTAGTTCATTTAGTTCCTCTGCCATTTTCTTGTCACCGATTACAATTTCTCCAGCATTATTTGCTATTGGTCCTCTGTCTACTTTGGTCACTGACTTACTCTTTATATATTTTTTAAAGATTTTCATATCCTCTTTGATATTACTTGCTAACCTCCTTTCATAATTCATCTTTTTCTTCCTAATCACATTCTTAGTTGTCTTCATTTTTGTTTCCCAGTCCTCTATCTTTCCACTTATTTTTGCTTCCTTGTCTGCTCTTTCTTTGGTTTTTGACTTTAATTTCCCTCATCAGCCACAATTGTCTCATTTTTGCATTCACTATTTTTCTTTCTTTTTAGTATGTGCCTGTCTTGCACTTTCCTCATTTTGCCCATAAACTCCAGCCATAGCTGATTTCCTGTCTTCTTCATTAGTGTGCTTTTCCAATCAACTTTGGCCAGTCATGTGACTATAACTTCCTTTACACCTCTATGTCTGTGTCAAAGTGAACTCAATCCTATTATGATCACTGCCTTCTAAGAGTTCCTTTACCTTAAGCTCTCTAATCACCTCTGGTTTATTACACAGCACCAAATCCAGAACAGCTGATCCTTTGGAGGGCTAATCAACAAGCTGCTCCAAAAAGGACATCCCATAGGCTTTCTGCAAACTCTGTCTCCTGACGTCGCCGACTGACCTGACTTTCCCAATCTACTTTCATATTAAACTCCCCCATAATGATCGTAACACTGTCCATCTGACATGCCTTATCCATTTCCAGTTGTATCTATATCCTGGCTGCTGTTTGGGAGCTAGTATATAACTGCCACTTTACCATTCCTTAACTCAATCCTTAAAGACTCTACCTCTTCTGATCCTATGTCCCTTCTTTTGAATATTGTTGCTTACCAGTAGAGCCAAACCACCCCATCTCCCTCCCTGCCCATCCTTGTGATACACCATGTTTGCTTGGACCTTCAGCCACCATTGACATCCATCCTTTAGTCATGACTCAGTAATGTCCACACCATCGTACCCTCCAACTTGTAGCTGTACAGGAAGATCATAGTTGCCATTCCCTGCCAAATTAGTTTAAACCAGAGTTTCCAAACTTTTTCTTTCCACTTACAAACTTTTTCTTTCCACTTCCACTTTCCAAATTAGTTTAAACCAGTGTTTCCAAACTTTTTCTTTCCACTTACATGCCACCTTAAGTAATCCCTATGCCATAGATGCTCTGTGATTAGTAAGGAATTACTTAAGGTGGTGAGTGGAAAGAAAAAAAGTTTGAAAACCACTCCAGGACAGCTATATTAAACCTGCCTGCCAGGATATTAGGTCTCCTTTGGGTTCAGGTGTAACCCATCATTTTTGTATAGGTTGTGTTGGGTCAAGGATCATAGTCAAGAAAAGGAGAGGTCTAAGGATGATCTGGGGGGCTGGTCTGATGATATGAAAGGTGGAGATTAGAATCTCCTTTGTTGATTTCTTTGATTGGGATTGAGCCCAGAACAGGCTCACCACCATTGGAAATCTAACCAAATTTTATTTTTCTGTGGACCACAGAGTGAAAAGCTTCCTCAATGCAGCAACAGGAAGTTGTAAGCCTTGGCGTGCAGAACAAATGTTTTAGCATGGAACCATTGGACAGCAGAATCACATGAAGTGCCTTCACAACAATGTAATACTTTAATATATAATCTGCAGTGGAAGTTTAAGATCTCAAGATGAGATAAGGTTAACATTGCTGTCTTGCAGATGTATGTGGTGCTCAATTTCTGAATTGCTAATGTAACCAGAGTTAAGTATGAACTTTTGATTTGATGCTGCACTTAAGTCTCAGTTTTCCTAGATTAGTGAGGAGAATGCTAGCCCGAAGCTGCTACTACAGATTTACTTTGGCTGGAAAATTTTATGGGGATGCTTTTGATTGCCTTGATGGAATTAATGAGCTAAACATAGGGTATAAATTGTTCCCACCCTCAAATACCTTTTTAAAAGGGTTGGTGCCTGAAATGTCTGCCTGTATCTGGAAGTAGGCTCCTTTTAATTAGAATGCATCTTCTGCCATATCTAACATCCTGATGGTCAAGTTAGGTTAAAACTGGTGGAATGTTGTTCTGTGCATTTTCCAACCAGTTCCATATTAACTAGGAGCAGGAATAGGCCATCTGGCCATTTGAACCTGCTCCGTCATTCAATAAGATCATGGCTAATCTGGCTGTGCAATCAGCTCCACCTTCCTGCCTTTTTCCCTGTGACCCTTAATCACCCGACTATTAAAACATCTTCTAACTAAGTCTGAAATGCATTTAGTGAGGCAGAGTCCTACTGCTTCCTTGGCCAGAGAATTCCACAGATTCACTATTCTCTGAGAAATGCAGTTGCTCCTCATCTCTGTTCTAATATTTGCTTCCCTGAAACTTGAGACCATGTCCCCTAATTTGACTCTTGCCTACCTTTGGAAACAACTGTCCTGTCTGTATTATGTCTATTCCTTTCATACTGTATATTTTAGTGTATAAGTTGAACCCCTTTTTTCAGCCTCATTTTAAGGGTTTTATGGTACAGGTACACGATCCTTTTCCGGAACCCTTGGGGGACAGAGTGTTCCAAATTTTGGATTTTTCCAGATTTCGGAAAGCCCACCCGAATTGTGCTAGCATATCCACCCTCACCCCCTTCCAGTCGCCAGGCCATCTTCCCCGACCGCAGGTCCCTTGGCCACCCGGCAGTCTCCCCTGGCCACCGGTCCCTCGGCAGACTCCCCCGGCCGCTGGTCCCTCGGCCGCCCGACAGCCTCCCCTGGCCGCCCAGCAGACTCCCCCAGCCATCTCCCCCGGCCGCCAGTCCCCACTTGCCAGATTTTGGAGCTTTCCAGATTTTAGATGTCCAGATAAAGGATTGTGTACCTGTATATCCAGCATATGTCGACCCCCATTTTATGACTGCCTGAGGTGCCCTGTTGACCAGCATATAAGTCAACTCCCAAAGCTCGCGATGCCTGAGATGGGCCATTGACCGGCATATACATCAACACTCATAGATCGCACGGATTGATCTGCTAGGTGTTGGCTGGAGGTGATTGCTATCATCTAGGGTTCATCGACACAACACAGCACATGATGAAAATATTAAGTGAGTTTTAAGTTGAAAGTGATAGAAATGGTCAAGAGAACCAACAACTGCTGCTTCAAGAAATTTGATGTGCATGAGATGTTGGTAAGAGACTGGAGGAAGAAAGAAGAGACTTAAAGAAAAATAGCAAAAAGGCAATGTCCTTGAGAAAAGGAACCACTCATTGGCCAGAGTTCGAAAATCAAGTTGCAGAATTGGTACAGGAACAGAGGCAAGATTGGTACATAGTCACCCAAAATAAAATTAAAACATTTGCACTACAGTAGGTCAAGTCCCACCCAAAACTCAGTGATGATTTTAAGGCTACAGTAGGCTGGTGCAATCATTTCATGAACAGGAAAAATCTGATATTTCATCAAGAAAAAAATGCACAGAAACTACCAAAAGATCTTGATCATAAAGTTGTAAGTTTTCACCAGATTATTATACAGAACTGGCAGAAACACCAGTTTGCATTGGCAAATTTCAGAAACATGAGCAAGTCCCCCACAAATTTTGACATGATAGGAAATAGAACAGTGGAATGGAAAGGTGCTAAAAATGTGCAAACCAGAAGTACAGGCTACGAAAGGACAAAGTTTACCATGGTGCTATCGTGCATGGCCGACAGGACAAAGTTAAAACCCATGGTAATCTTCAAACGCAAAATTAAACCAAAAATGAAATTCCCTGCAGGTATTTTTGTACATTTTCATGACAAAGGATGAATGGATTGACAATGTGTGGAAGAGGCAGCCAGGGGTTTTACATAAAGAATAGAACTTGCTGGTCTGGCATATGTTTCTTAGCCACTTAACTGAGAAGATTAAAAGTAGTTTATCATTACATAATTCTTACATGGCAGTTATCCTGGGTTGTTTGATGGCCATGTTGTAACCTTCTGATATCTGCTTGAACAGGCTTTTCAAAGACCATGTGCATGAGGAATGGAATACATGGATGTCGAGTGTATAAAAGTCATTTCCAAAAGGCAGGGAAATGCATGCTGTATCACTTGATATGTTATGTAATTTTGTGCTCAAGGCATGGGACAAAGTTAAAGTAAAGACTGTGATAAAATAGTTTAAAACGTGTTGTATCTCTTCTGCAATTAATGACACAGAAGATGATTTATTGTGGGACACTGACAAAGAAGATGAAACCGCCTCATCAGATACAGACTGGGACTCATTTGATGACTGTTTAAACAGTGAGAGTATGGATATGCTTGCTGCCACCATTTTTGCTTCAGACGATGACAGCCAGAGTGATTTTGAAAGGTTCTAAATGGGCTGTTGTTTTCAGACCATGATAGTGATTTTTGAAGGGTGTTAATTGTGTTGTTTTCAATAAAAATCTCAATGAATATCTGTCACAGTTGGTTTTTTTTTTGGTTTTTCAACGGTCAACTTAGACCGGTCCGCTAGATCAGCACTGATTGGATTTTGAACTGAATTTTAAGATCTCAAAAGTATATGCGGCATATAAGTCAACCTCTATTTTTGAGAGCTTTTTATGGGTTTCACGACCCGACTTGTATGCCAAAATATATGGAAATTTTATATGTTTCTGTAAGTTTGCCTTTCATTCTTCTGAATTCCAGTGAGATAGGCCCAGGAGACTCATCAGCTAAACACCTCATCTTCAGAAACAACCTGGTGAATTAGGAGGAAAGCTGAAGGGACCTGGTAAAGCTAGATGTTCAATTATTTTTTGCATGCTGAAGGAGCACAAAAAGACCCAAAATATAAATGTTCTCATTATCTGGTCTTCCTATTTATAAAACATAGTACAGTACAGGAACACACCCGTTAGTCTATTATATTCTATGCTGAACATGATGCCAAATTACAGTAAAACTTTTTCTTCCACATGATGCATAAGATGCAGTTGCGTCTTGCACTTTCATTAATGTTTTGTTCAAACATGTCAATGCTGAAATCAGAAAACAGAATCACTTCATGTTTTAATGTACTATTGGGATGTAAAAAAATTAAAAATAACAGAAATGAGGAATCTGTGAATTTAAGGAAGATTATTTTATATATCAGAGTGTCCTTTCTATATATCAGAGGGCTGAGATGCACTGCCAAAGGAAGTATTTGTAGGCAATGTGTTAGGTAGATGCATTAACAGGCAGGGAATAGAGGGATATAGACTATATGCAGACAGATATGAGTTTAAATTGGTTTCATGGCTGGCACTGACTCACTCGTAGGCCAAAGGGCCTGTTCCTGTGTTGTACTGTTTCATGCTTTTTGTCTGAAATAGAATCAATAGAAGCTGGTCGTGTCCCTTTGTTTCTTGGAGGACACAATAAAGCACTCTGGAGATGCGATATATATATATTTAACCACTTGGTTTAATAACACCATGTTTCAGCCATACGGGGCACTACACCACTGCGTCTATGTACATACGCCACTCATCAGTGTGATATGGCCATTACAGCACCCAGCTATAAAATAATCACTGGTATCTTTAATATACAACATCCCTCCTTCTCAAAATACAACACCCCTCCTTCTCAAAATAGAATTTAGTGCTTCTTTACCTCTTTACTTAAAATGTGAATTAAATATTTTAATTATAAAAATAATTTAACTATAAAAATATTTTAACTATAATTTCCTATCTTCACATATTTTCATCGCGATCACACTGGTGGCAGGATGTTGCTTCTCCACTTTGTAGATTTTGTTGCGATTGTTGAACTCTGCGATACTGGTACACGTGTAGGTGGTGGTGTTGCTTGCTGCGCTTCACCTGCTACTTGCTGTGCTAATATTGCGGTACAGGTGGTTAAGGGTTTTCCATGCTTTGCCATATTAATTGTTGATGTTGCAGCTCTCTGCATTGCTAGATCTGGTGTCAGGCAGATGTGGACGCTGTTCCATCTCAGCCATCTGCCAGATTCTGTCTCGATGAAGTAAGACTTTGGCATCTTAGCTTTGCTGACAACTATTTCCAGGCTCCAGGTTTTCATCACTGGCGCTTGAGCATGCACATGCTGCCCTCTGAAGATCCCTGGTAAGGACTGTGCATGGCTATTGTAGTACTAACATCCTCCCTCCTGTATGTCAGCCAGTTTCCTCTGGTTTCCACCTGATCATCTGGAGGATTGATTTTGCTTGCAGAGTGCTTTTGTATTTCCTACCATTCAAATTCTGCTGGGGATTTCATGTCAGCCCTCAAGGGTGTTGCCCATAGTGACAGAAAAGCAAGGTAAGGGTCCTCCTTTGTCTATCGACACTTGGTGAGTGCATGTTTAACTGTCTGCACCTAGTATGGGGATGATGTTGTGATAGTGAACCATATTGTGCAGCCAGTCTCTAAATTCATGCGATGTGAATTGGGTCCCATTATCACATATCACTTGCTCAGGTATCCCCTATTCTGCAAAGATTGCTTGTACCACTGAAGTGATGGTTGATGCTCTCAGGTCCTTCACTCTCCTGATGAATGGGAACTTAGAGTAGTAACAGGCTGCAATCAGATGCCACTCTTGGATCCCAGTGAGCAAGTCTGTTTCCACTATGTGCCATGGCCTGGCGGGTATTTCAGTGGGAATCATAGCCTCCTTCTGTTGAGTGTTCCTATACTTCTGACATGCAGCCACTATCTTTTCTATGTGTTTGTAGATGCCTGTCCAGTATACTGCTGACTTTGGTCTAAGGTTGCATTTCTCCATTCCCATGTGGCCTTGATATGTTTTCTGAAGAATTTCTTTTTGTATTGTTTCGGGTATGATCAGTCGTGACCCTGCCAGCAGACCACCATTCTCCAGTGATATGTCATCTCTGACAGACCAATACTGACGTATTGAACACTGCACCTGTTTTCTCTTCTCTGGCCATCCCTGTACCACGTGTTGGGAGAGCAGCTGCAGCACATCGTCCTTAGTGGTTTCTTCCCTGATCTAGCTTAGTTTGCTGCTGGTCACACTGACAAGGAGATATTCTTTGATCCCTATGTCCTTTGTCTCATACTTTCCATTTGGGAAAAGGCGTGACAAGGCATCGGCAAGCACAATTCCTTTCCTGGTTTGTACTTCAAAGTGAAGTCATAGCATTGGAGTCGGAGGAGTAGCCACTGCAGTCTAGCCGGTGCTTTGCTTAGGTTCTTTTTCTGGATCTGTTCCAGTGGGTGATGATCACTCTTCACCACAAATTGTCTCCCATAGAGGAATTTGTGGAACTTTTCGCATTTGTACATGACTGCCAACAGCTCCCTTTCAATATTGGGTCTCTGCTGTTGTCAGGGCTTTTGAAAAAAGTGCACCAATGCTGCCCCAAGGCCCCTGATAGAAATGTCTACTTGTAGTGTGATGGGTTTTTTTTCTGCCATAATAGCTCAGTTCCACTTCTCTGCAGTCTACATCTTTGAGCTGGTCAAAGCATCTCTGATGTGATGGTGATGACTGAAACTGCACATCATCTTTCAGCAGCTCTCTGAGGTTGGTTGTGTGGTCTAACATGGGTGGGACGAAGGAGCTCATGTACTGGACCAAAGCAAGGAAACTTCTTAGCTCCTTTTTCTCCTTTGGGTGTTCCATCTTGGCGATGGCTGTGACCTTCTCTGCGCTTGGCTTGACCTCATTGGGTGTGTACATCATTCAGAAGAATTAGCACTCCTCCCTGATGATGCATTTGTCTGCATTGAGTTTGATTTCGACCCCTCTTGCTTCATGTAGGTGAAGGCCCTGGATGTCATCTGTGATACCAACAGCGCCCTTGCATCTCCTGTAGGTCTCATTGACCTTCTGTTGAAACACGTCCTGATTCACCTTGAGGTCAAAAGGAATTTGTAATGACAAAATAGAGTATTGAACGATGTGAGCAGTGTTGATTCGTTGTCCAGCTTCACGTTCCAACTTCTATTCTTAGCATCTAAATTGCTGAAGATTTTGGACCCTGCTAGTTCTGCTGTAATATCTTCTAACATCAGTGTTGGGTAGTGATCATTCTTGATGACTTGATTTATGTCTTTAGAGTCCAGACATAACCTCAGGCAACCATTTTGTTTTACCACTGTGGAATTTAGCCAGTCAGTCAGCTCTATTACTTTTGCTCTCATTTGTGTTTCCTCCATTTCCTTTAATTCATGTTCTAGCTATTTTTTAAGCTCTATCAGCACTTTCCTTGGAGCATGGACTACTGGTTTACAGTCTAGGTCTACAGTGATGTGGTACTCGAAGACTCCAAAGCACCCAGCAGTATAATTGAAGCATTCAGGGTATATGTTCATGAGCTTGGTCATGTTCGTGACTGAGGGCCGGTGCTCAAGCTGAGTGTTACTGTTGATTCTCTTGGACATTTTCTTCTCATGAATCTCAATACTGAAATTTATTGAAGGTTTCTATGACATCATTGGCCTCCCAGTCCATTACCGTGTGCAACACTGCTGCCGCAGTGGTATCCATTTTTTTCCCTCATTCTGGCAATCAAGTGGTGACTTTTCATTCCTCTGAGCGG
This sequence comes from Narcine bancroftii, assembly GCF_036971445.1. Lineage (NCBI taxonomy): Eukaryota > Metazoa > Chordata > Chondrichthyes > Torpediniformes > Narcinidae > Narcine > Narcine bancroftii. The sequence continues at coordinate 58,381,060 of NC_091472.1, forward strand.
TTTTCTATTGCTTTTAGTGATTTAAAATCACTTCTACGGCACTATTTTCGTTCTCAGCTGCCTCTCCCACCATGTCATGTCGCTTTGCATCTTGGAGGACACAATAAAGCACTCGAGAGACACAATATATTTTTAATTCTCTTAGTTTAATAATGCCATGTTTCAGCTGTGTGGAGTGCTACATTACTGTGTCTATGCGCATGTGGCACTTATCAGTGTGATATGGCCTTTACAGCTGTTAGGAGTATTCATGCTCCCAGCCATAAAATAGTCATGAGTATCTTTAATATATAACAAAGCCCCTTTGATTGCTCATGCCTGCTCCGACCTTCAGTAAGAATATGGCTGACCTTTTACCTCAGCATTGCTTTCTTGCATTAATCCCATATCCCTTCTGGATTTCTTTACATCCAAAAATCTATCTTCTCTCTTGAATATACACAGCAGCTGAAGATCCACAGCATCTCTGGGTAGAGAATTCCAAAGAAACAGAATCAGAATTTATTGTCATGAACTTGTCACAAATTGCATTGTTTTGTGGCAGCGTCACAGTGCAAACATTTATATGAACCACCTTTCAAAATAAATAAAAATAGTGGAAGAGCAGTGTCTGTGGTTTATTCTTCATTCAGGAATCTGAAGGCAGAGGGGAAGAAGCTGTCCTTCTGCAGCCGAGTCCTCATCTTCAGGCTCCTGTATCTTTTTCTCAGTATGGTCTGAGTGGCAGGGATCCTTGAGGATAAAGGTTGCTTTCTTCAGACACTGCCTTTTGTCGATGTTCTCGATGGAGTGAAAACCGATGCCCATGATGTTGCAGGTCGAGTTAACAGCCCTCTGTGTGTTGGCACCACTGTATCAGAGAGTGATGCAACTAGCCAGAATGCTGTCCACAGTACACCTGTAGAAGTTTTCGAGTGTCTTCAGTGGAATACCGAATCTCCTCAAACTCCTCACAATGTATAGCCGCTGCCAAATCTTTGTGATTGCATCAAGATGGAAGCTCCAGGTCAGATCCTCAGAGATGCTGAGATTCTCTACACTGCTGACCCCTTGATGTTCTCTTGATTTCCTCTTGAAGTTCACAATCATCTCCTTGGTTTTGCAAATGTTGTGCAAGGTTGCAGTTGGGACACCACACAATTTCTGCCCTTTACGCTTCCTCATTGCCATATGTGATTCTTCTGAAAACCATGGTGTCATCAACAAATTGTAGATAGCATTTGAATTGTGCCTGGCCATATAGTCACAGGTGTAGAGTGAGTTGAGCAGTGGGCTAAGAGGGTGTAGAATGAGATGAACAGAGGGCTAAGAGGGAATCCTTGAGGTGCATTATGTTGATTGTCAGTGAGGAGGAGACGTTTCCAATTCATACTGACTGTGGTCTTCTGGTGAAGAAGTCAAAGATCCAGTTGCAGAGGAGGGTTCAGAGGTCCAGGGTTTCAAGCTTGCTGACCTGCACTGAGGGAATAATGGTGTTGAAGGCTGAGCTGTAGTCACTGAAGATCAACCATATGTATAAGTTGCTGTTTTGTAGGTAATCCAGAGTTGAGTGGAGAGCCACTAGGCATTTACAAACTGGGGCTGTTCGGGACCCATGTATCCTACCCGTGCAATGGGCCCCTGCAGTCCCTTACACACTGGACCCTAAATTTCCCTGTCTAACAGCGATCGGGAAATTTAAGGGCACTCTCGCCCCTTCGTTGACGCTGTAAGTGATGTGTTACGCACTCACCATGTTGCCCGAGGCCCCACAGAGAATCCCGTTCCCTGTGTTGGCCTCCAAAAAATAAGTGGCTGGGTACGGAATTGGGGCAGGGGTTCAGGGCAGAGGGGGACACTGTTGGGGCTGGGGGAGAAACATGGAGGTGGGGCCAGGGTAGAACAGTCGGGTCAGTGGGCGAACGCTGTGAGAATTGGAGTGGGCCGACGAGAGCAGAGTGGGCCGGCAGGGAACGGAGTTGGGGCAGGAGCAATAGCCGTCTTTCTTACCCATAATCCCCCATGCTGCTGGAACTACTCTGGCATTCCAGCAGTTTGGGAGATTATGGATAAGGAATATGGCCATTGCATGCATGGGCTAACATCATTTTCTATCTGCACAGCCATCCATCGCAACGGCAACGACATGGTGTATGCACACGTAGACAATCCACCTTCGAGGTGGTTTGCCTACTCGTGCAGTTTTAAAAAAAAATTCTACCCACAATTGGCCTGTACACAGGTAGAAAGCCGGCCAAATTGGCAAGTTAAACTCATGTTACATTCCACTTTGTAAACACCTCATGATCTTGCGTCTGCGGTGGAGCGATTGCAATGATAGGTGAATTGCAGTGGGTCCAGTTCTTTGCTTAGGTACGTGTTAATTCTGGCCATGACCAGCCTCTCAAAGCATTTCATCACAGTAGATGTTAGTGCTACTGGGTGTTAGTCGTTGAGGCAGCTCACTCTGCTCTTCTTGGGTTTATAAGGCAATGATGGGGCCTCACTTGAAGTGTAGGGTACAGTTTTGGGCTCCGTATTTAAGAATGGATGTGCTGGCATTGGAGAGGGTTCAGAGAAGATTTACAAGAATGATTCCTGGAATAAAGTGATCAGCATATCAGGAATGCTTGACGTCCCTTGGATTGTACTCCCTGGAGTTTAGAAGAATGAGTGGGGACCTCATGAAAGTCTGCAGGCCCTTTCAACCCATAAGCCTGTGCTCCCTATTACACCCAATTGACCTAGAACCCCCAGTACATTTTGAACAGTGAGAGGAAACTGGAACCCCCAGGAAAAATCTAGGCAGACATGGGTAGTACGTACAAACTCCTTACAGACAGCGTGGGATTTGAACCCTGGTCCCAATCGCTGGCACTGCAACAGCATTGCCCTAACTGTGGTTCTCATCCTTTTTTCTCTCCACTCACATCCCTCTTTACGAAATCCCTATGGCATCGGAGCTCTGTGATTAGTAAGGGAATGTGAGTGGGAAGGAATCACTGCTCTAGATCCAATTGCTATTGAAATATTTTGCTTGAGATTGGAGTTATGCAACTCTGAACATAATGAGTCAATTAGGTACGATTAAAACAGTGGTTTTCAAACTTTTTCTTTCCACCTACATACCACCTTAAGCAATCCCTTACTAATCACAGAGCACCTATGGCATAGGGAATACTTAAAATGGTATGGGAGTAGAAAAAAAAAGGTTGAGAACCACTGTGCTATGCTAACCATGTCACCCATATTAAAAAGGCCTGGACAATGTAGATAAGGGAAAGTTGTTTCCCATGGTAGTGGAGTCAAGGACAAGAGGGCACAACTTCAGGATTGAAGGGACCCCTTTTAAAACAGAGATGCGGAGGAATTTCTTTAGCCGGAGAGTGGTGAAGCTCTAGAATTTCATACCACGAGTGGCTGTGGAGTCTAGGTCGCTGGGTGTAGTTAAGGCAGAGATTTATAGCTATCTGAATGGTCAAGGTAACAAAGGCTGAGTGGAGAAGACAGGAGATGGATCAGTTCATGATGGAATGGCAGAGCAGAGTTGACAGGAAGAATGGCCCACTACTACTTCTATATCTTGGATCTTTTGTTCTTATTGTCTTTAGGGGTTTTCAATAGGTGACAGATTGAAGACTGATGTGAATTTGGCATCTTATGGTGATGATCTCTTTATCCCTTGGAGGACTGTAGAAGTTCAAGTTTATTGTTACATGTACCAAGATGCAGTGATAAAGATTGTTTACCAAGCAGTCCAGTTGGACATCTCACGCTGTAGAGAAGTGTAAAGAGAAAGACCAGTTGGTACAGACCAAAGGCAACATAATTTTACTATTGTGAGAGGATTCTGATAATGGCAGGAAAGAGTTGCTCTTAAATAAGCTGATGCATGATCTCATACTCGTAAATCTTCTTCCTGATAGAAGGAGGGCAAAGAAAGTATCACTGGGTAGGGTTGGTCTAAAAAAAACATAGAAACATAGAAAATAGGAGCAGGAGTAGGTCATTTGACCCTTGGAGCCTGCTCCGCCATTCAACGAGATCATGGCTGATCTTAAAGTTCAGTACCCCATCCCCGCCTTCTCTCCGTAACCTTTAATACCCTTATACTGAAGAAATAGATCTTATTCCCTCTTAAATATATTTAATGAACCTGCCTCCACTGCCCTCTGTGGCAATGAATTCCACAGATTCACCACCCTCTGGGTAAAGAAATTCCTCCTCATCTCGGTCCTAAATGGTTTGCCTATTATCCTCAAACCATGGCCCCGGGTTCTGGATTTTCCCATCATTGGAAACATCCCATCTGCATCCATTCTGTCCAGTCCTGCCAGAATTTTATAGGTCTCTATGAGATCCCCTCTCAATCTTCTAAACTCCAGGGAGTACAATCCCAAACTGCGCAATCTTTCCTCATAAGTCATTCCTGCCATTCCAGGTATCAGCCTGGTGAATCGCCTCTGCACTCCCTCCATTGCAAGAACATCCTTCCTTAGATAAGGTGACCAAAACTGCACACAATACTCCAGGTGGGGTCTCACCAAGACCCTGTACAGCTGCAGTAAGGTATCCTTGTTCCTATACTCAAACCCTCTTGATATGAAGGCCAACATACCATTTGCCTTTTTAACCGCCTGCTGTACCTGCATGCTCACCTTCAGAGACTGGTGTACAAGTACCCCTAGGACTCTCTGCACTTCCCCATCTCTTAATCTATTGCCATTCAAATAGTAATCTGCCCTCCGGTTTGTATTACCAAAGTGGATAACCTCACATTGATCCACATTGTAGTGCATTTGCCATGTATCTGCCCAGTCCCTCAATTTATCCAAATCACACTGGAGCTTCCTGACCCCCTCTTCCGTGCACACAACCCCTCCTAGCTTAGTGTCATCTGCAAATTTGGAGATATTACATCCAATCCCTTCATCCAGATCATTAATGTAAATTGTGAACAGCTGGGGTCCCAGTACAGATCCCTGTGGCGCCCCACTGGTCACCGCCTGCCACTCAAAAAACGAGCCATTTATCCCAACTCTCTGTCTTCTACCTGCCAGCCAGTTCTCAATCCACATCAATACTTTGCCCCCAATTCCATGAGCCTTGATTTTGGAAGCCAGTCGTTTATGCGGGACCTTATCGAAGGCCTTTTGGAAGTCCAGGTACACCACATCCACTGGCTCTCCCCCATCTATTTTACCTGTCACCATCTCAAAGAATTCCAATAGATTTGTCAAGCACGATTTGCCTTTTGTAAATCCATGTTGACTCTGTCCGATCCCTTCTCTGCTAGTCATATGCTCCGCTATTACATCCTTAATAATGGATTCCATCATTTTGCCCACTACTGATGTAAGGCTCACCGGCCTATAATTCCCTGCTTTTTCTCTACCCCCCTTTTTAAATAGTGGGGTAACATTAGCTACCCTCCAATCCATGGGTATTGATCCTGAGTCTATCGAGTTCTGGAAAATAATTCTTAAAGCATCTGCTATCTGAATGGCCACTTCCTTAAGTACCCTAGGATGTAGATAATCAGGCCCTTGGGATTTATCTGCCTTCAATCCCATCAATTTCCCCAAGACCATGTCCTTAGAGATACTGATTTCTTTCAGTTCCTCCCTTGCATTAGTCTCTATGTTTCCCAACATCCTTGGGAGGTTATTTGTATCCTCTCTTGTAAAAACATTATTAATATGCTGGTTGCAACAGGAGTTATAGGTGGAGTTGATGAAAGAGAGGGCATTTGTGAGATGGCATGAGTAACATTTACAACTCTCGTCAGCGTTTTGCAGTTTTGGGTTGAGCAGTTCCCTACCATGCAGATGTGAGATTCTGACAGGATACTTTCAATGAGGCATCTGTAGAACTGGCTTCATCCCTCCTTTGGAAGAGTACATGCAGCTGATACTGATGGAAAAGGTTGTTGTCCTGACACCATGTCATTAGTCCCGCTACCTCCCTTCTTTATTCCAAATCATCGTTCATAGTGATCCTGCCAACAATAGTGGTGTCATCTGCAAATTTATAGGTGGCGTTGGAGCAGCATTTCACCATGTTGTGTAGAGAATATAGCAGGGAGCAGAAGGAGTGGAAAAATACAGAAAATATAGGAATGCAGAATTGAAAGGAGGTAAACAAGGTAAACAGGAAGTCTTCAGATGTTGGAAAACTGCAACATTAAAAAAAAACAAGGTAGTGGAGAAACTCAGCAGATAAATAACATCCAGAGAATACAATAGATAGTCAACTTTTTGGGCTGGAACCCTTCATCATGAATACCAATAATCTTTTCCCCCATCACCTATTAGCTCCTTTCTTTTCTTCCCCCAGCCACATATATTCACCTCTCACCTGCCACCCTGTGAACCTCCTCCTCCACAAACTCTTATTTGGACGAGTGTCTGATTCTTGGTATTTCTGATGAAGGGTTCCAGTCCGAAACTAGTCGACTGTCTATTTCTTTTCACGGCTACTTCCTGAGCTGCTGAGTTCATCCAGCACTTTGTGTGTTGTCCCAAAAACTCAGAAATGCTGGCATTATTGACTGGGCGACGTTAGAAGAAACCAAATTTAAAAACTAGAAGTGAAAATCAATTAATGAAAAGTCAGCCTGAAGAAAACTGAGGTCCTCCATCAGCCAGCTCCCCACCATGACTACCAGCCCCCCCCACATCTCCATCGGGCACCCAAAACTCAAAACGGTCAGGTCAACCAGTTTACCTATCTCGGCTGCACCATTTCATCGGATGCAAGGATCGACAACGAGATAGACAACTGACTTGCCAAGGCAAATAGCGCCTTTGGAAGACTACACAAAAGAGTCTGGGAAAACAACCAACTGAAAAACCTCACAAAGATTAGCGTGTACAGAGCCGTTGTCATACCCACACTCCTGTTCGGCTTCGAATCATGGGTCCTCTACTGGCATCACCTATGGCTCCTAGAACGCTTCGACCAGCGTTGTCTCTGCTCCATCCTCAACATTCATTGGAGTGACTTCATCCCTAACATCGAAGTACTCGAGATGGCAGAGGCCGACAGCATCGAATCCTCGCTGCTGAAGATCCAACTGCGCTGGGTAGGTCACGTCTCCAGAATGGAGGACCATCCCCTTCCCAAGATCGTGTTATATGGCGAGCTCTCCACTGGTCACCGTGACAGAGGTGTACCAAAGAAGAGGTACAAGAACTGCCTAAAGAAATCTCTTGGTGCCTGCCACATTGACCACCGCCAGTGGGCTGATCTCTCCTCAAACCGTGCATCTTGGCGCCTCACAGTTCGGCGGGCAGCAACCTCCTTTGAAGAAGACCGCAGAGCCCACCTCACTGACAAAAAACAAAGGAGGAAATACCCAACACCCAACCTCAACCAACCAATTTTCCCCTGCAACCGCTGCAACCGTGTCTGCCTGTCTCGCATCGGACTTGTCAGCCACAAACGAGCCTGCAGTTGACGTGGATCTTTACCCCTCCATAAATCTTCGTCTGTGAAGCCAAGCCAAAGAAAGAGAAAAAGAAAAATTACAAACCAATGGTACACAGTTTGAAATGATTAAGAATAAATGTTTTGGGCCAGAAGAATTTATTTCAACACTGATTATTGTGCGATAGGTTTAGTTCATTTTAACATTCACACCCATGTGCTTCTGTGTAGCTGTCCTTCAAACATAGGAACTTAACAGGTCTTGCAGCGTCCATAGGAGGTACAGATATGCAACCAACATCTCGGCAGACTCGAGCCCTTCTTCAAGTTATGAATAAAAAGCAGGCAGGTATCTGAAGGCTCAGGCCCAAAAAGTTAGTAATTCAGACACCTGCCTGCTTTTTACTTATATCTTGAAGAAGAACACAGGTTTGAAGCGTTGGTAATATATCTTTACCTCCTATGGCCTTGGAGAGACCCATTAGGTTCCTCCAGCATTCCTGCATTTTTTTTTTACTGCAATCACAGCGTCTGCAGACTTTTGTGTTTCACTCCATTTGTCCTGTGAATTCTTCCTTCCACTTCTATCGCAACCACTCTATCTTCAGGCAGTTACAAGTCTAATTAAGATTAGAATTAAACTTAAAATGCCATTGCTATTGTAAATGGTGAGACTTTTAAAATGGATAGAATTTAGAATTTTACAAAATAGGGGAATTAAGGGATATGGGTAAATGGCAGGTAAATGGAGATGAGCACCCCCCCCCCCCCAGCATGATCTCATTGAATGGTGTAGCAGGCCCAATGGGCCTGATGGTCTACTCATGCTTCTATTTCTTATGTTCTTATGGTAAACCCAGGTTTCAACAGTTTTGGATGACGATATTATGTTCTCTTTATATCTACTGTATTCTTGACCCTTCTTTCATTTCTTCCCTTGCCCTATTTCCATTTTGTTTCATCTTGCACTATTGTAACTTTTTCCAATTACTCTTGATTTCACCTAATACAGATTTTTTCTGATCCCTTCCCTTATTTCCTGGCCTTATACTTGTTTCAAACATGTTACATCTCCAATTTATCGTGACAGCTGGAAAAAAGGTGATGACCAGCCCTCAATGTCACCAAAACTAAGGAGCTGATTGTTGACTTCAGGAAGGGAAAGCCAGATGTAAACGATCCAGTGATGACTGGGGGAATCAGAGGTGGTGAAGAAAGCAAATTTAAGTTCCTGGTAGTCACTATCTCAGAGGATCTTTCCTGGATTAAACACACTGAAGGCATCATGAAGAAAATACTTCAGCACCTCTACTTCCTCGTCTTTACCATGTGAGCATGGTATGAACGATAAATAAAGTTGACTTGACTTGAGTTTGTGGAGGTTTGATATAACACCAGAAACCCTGGCAAATTTCTACAGATGTGTGGTGGAAAGTCAGCATCATGGTCTGGTATGGGGACCCCAATATCCCTGAGCCTAAAGCCCTGCAAATGGTAGTGACATAGCCAAGGACATCAAAGGCTTAACCTTCCCCACTAACTAGAACATCTACAGGGAACGCTGCCATAGGAGGGCAGCAGCAATCATTAAGGATCCACACCACCCAGCACACTCTCTGTTCTCACTGCTGCCATCAGGAAAGAGGTATATGACTCGCACCACCAGATTCAGGAATAGCTGCTACCCCTCCCCCATCAGACTCCTCCACAACAAACTCAATCAGGGACTCGTTTAAGGACTCTTACTTGTGCACGTTTATTTATTCTATTCTCTCTGTATTGCAGTTTGTTTACATTTCCATGTCTGTTTATAGTTACTTGTTTACATGTACACTCTGTACAGTTTTTTTTTGCACTATCAATAAGTGGTAATTCTGCCTTGTCCACAGAAAAAAAAGAATCTCAGAGTTGTATGTGATTTTGTATATGTACTCTTGACAATAAATCTGAAATATTGAGGCCTTTAACCTCTCTCTCTCTCTCTCTCTCTCTCCCCTCCACCACCGCCCCCCCCAACATAGATATTGTCTAACATTGAATATTTTCTCTTTTATTTCGGATATGTTCTCTCAGAGCTTTTATCTCACTTTATTGCAGGTGTTGAGTACAACATATAGAGATGAAAGTCAAGAGAATTTGTCATTCATAAAACACGAAAGTCTGCAGGCACCATCATTGAAGCAAAAAAAACAGGAGTGGAGAAACCTACCAGTGTAGCAAAGATAAAGATAAGTTTTGGGTTTGAGCTCTTCATCAAATGTGAGCAGCTGCCGAACAAAATGGTGGGGCTGTGAAGGGGAGGGGCAGGGGGATGAGCATAGTCCTACAGTCAGGAGGAATTCAGGAGGGCACACCAGCAAACAAGGGGAGGGGAGGGGCTCTGTGAATGGAGAAGGAAAGGGGTGGAGAATTGGAGGGAAGAATTCAGAGGGATGGAGAAGAGAGAGAAAGAATGGAGAGTAAGCTAGCAGAAATCAGAGAAGCCGACGTTAATGCCATCCATCTGGAGAGCGCCAAGATGGAAAATTAAGTGTTGTTCCTCCAATTTACGGGTGGTCTTGGTTTGACAGTGCATCAGGCTATGGACAGACATGTCAGCACAGGAGTGATGCACAGAACTGAAATGGTTGGCCACTGGGAGATCTCTGTCACTGATGTGGACAGAGCAAAAGTGCTCAGTGAAATGATCTCCCAGTCTCTATCCAGTCTCTCCAATGTAGGGAAGGCCACAACAGGAGCACCAGATGCAGAAGATGACTCCTGCGAATACACAAATTAAGTGGACTGTGTAGGGCCTTGAAAGGTAGCGAAGGAGGCGGTGTGAAGGAAAGTGTGGTGCTTTAGCAATTAATAGGAAGGTTGAGTAGATGAGGGAGTCACAGAGGCAGAACGCTCCACAGATCGGCAACTTCGGTCCACAGGCTGGAGGTAAATTGTGCACCTCTGTCAGAGGTTATGTGGAATGGTAGCCCGAACCTTACTATCCAGGACGAGAGGAGTGCTTTGGTACAGGACCTGGTGGATGTGTCGGCTAGGGGGATTGCTTCTGGCCACTGGGTGAAACGGTCAACCACCATGAACAGGTAGTGGAAACTCTGTGAGACTGGAAAGGTTCCCACTATGTCTACGTGAATGTGGTCAAACCTTCATTCTGTTGGCTCGAAAGGCTGCAGTAGGACCTTGGTGTGCTGCTGTACATTAGCCTCTTGGCACTGCATGCACATCTTGGCCCACCCCTGGACTTGTGTCTGCAACCCATGCCACACCTACTTGCTGGCCACCAACCGGACCGTGGTCCTGATTGATGGATGTCCCAGCCCATGGATGGAGTCAAAAACTCACTTCCATACCATTGGGACAATAGGTCGAACCTGCCCAGTGGCCATGTCGCACAGGAGGGTAGTGTTACCTGTGCTGACTGGGATGTCCTGAAGCTGCAGCCCTGTGATGGCGGTCCTGTACTGAGGTATCTCGTCATCCTGGGCTGCTGTGCCTTCGCCAGTGCCACGAAATCCAGTCCGTTAGCCAGAGAGTGGATGCTCTGCCTCGACAAGGCGTCCACGACGATGTTGTCTTTTCCCGAGATGTGCCTCATGTCAGTGGTGTCTCTGCTAGCAGGCTGACCAGGGATCAGTGATTTTGTCCATGGTGAACGTTAGTGGTTTGTGGTCCATGAAAGCCCTTCCCTCTAGGAAGTACCAGAAGTGGCAGATGGCTAAGTACAGCGCCAGTAGCTCTCTGTCAAAAGTACTGTACTTTAGCTCAGGGGGCTGCAGATGTTTGCTGAAGAAAGCTAGCGGACACCAACTTCCTTCTATCTGCTGCTGCAGAACTCCACCAGCCGCCATTTCTGAGGGATCAACCACGAGGGCTGTGGGTGCATCAGATCTGGGTTGGGCCAGGAGTGCAGCATTAGCCACGGCTTCCTTCACTTCCACGAATGCTCGTGAAGAGTCGTTGTTCCAGGTCAAGTCCTTCACCTTGCCGGTCATCAGGGTGAAGAGTGGGCGCATGGTATAATTTTTTTTAAATTTTACAGACTTAGAACAGATAATTTTTGATGGAATGACTAAAAACTTAATTTCAATAGCATATATATTATTACAAGAAAAAAACCCACCTAAATTAGGTTTGTTTAATTCAAAGGAAAGATGTGATTTAAATATAACAATAGATCCTCTGGTTTGTCAAGATTTATGAAAAGAAGTTATGTCCAATACTATTAATGTAATGTAGCTGGCTGCTACAAGCTATGGCTCTGTGGAGCCTATGGTGCAGGAGAGGTTATAGCTGTATGCAGGTTCGCTCAGAAAGAACACGCTGTTCCCAGAAAGAGCAACACGAACCATAGTTGAGTGTAGTTAACACTGACCCTTATTGGGCTCACAGCCCTGCTTTTATTCTCAAGCTGAAAGGCGTGGTCAAAACCCCCTCAGCACTGATTGGTGCATTTGTGGTCTGCTTTCCTTGATAGGCCAGTTAGGCTCCTTTAGTTGAGACCAATTGGAGGGCAGTGCTGCGGGCCTCATTCAGCCTGCTGGATCGTCGCGTTTGTCCTTCATTTTCTGAGGCACCCTGAGGGGGCTGTGAGGGGCCGCCACAGTAAGGTATAGATTACTCCATTACAATCTTTTTTACATCAATTGTTTATTACACCTCAGAAGCTGAGTAGATGGAGATCAGATATATCAGACCAATGTTTTAGATGTAGAAAATAAGTTGGAACTTTTATTCATTCTACATAGTCTAGTTCAAAGGTTAAATGAGTATTAGTCTTTGGAAAAATGTTCTTTTTGAGATCCTTGAGCGTCATCTGAAGCAATCCAAATTAATATATAGTTATGTTATCATATATTTTAGTTATTGGGGTTAGTAAGGGTTGGGGGGTGCGGGGGAATGATTTTGTTTTTTGTTAGTTTTTGTAGGTTTTTTTTAGTAGTTTTAATATTTTTTATCTTTTTTTCTTTTCTTTGCTATATATTATCAACATATATTTGTAAACACTGTAACATTGTGATTTGATACTGACTATTCTAATTATCATATATGTGTTGAATTAAATAAAATATTCAAAAAAAAGAAAGCTTGTCTCCTGAGATGGAGACAGAGAGATCAAGATAGGAGAAAGTGTCACCGGAGATGGACCAAGTAATTTTGAAGTTGGGTTTAAAGTTGGCACAAAGTGAAGAAAATTAACAAGCAAATCAGGGTGTATGAGGCAGCACCGATGCAGTTGTCAATTTAGCAGAGGAAGCATTGAGGGGCCTTGCCTGTGTCGGCTTGCAGCATGGATTAATCCACAAAGGTGACAAAGAGGCAGGCATAGCTTTGATTTGGAGAAAGTGGGATAAGTCAATGGAGGAGTTACTACGGGTGAGAACAATTTCCGCCAGGTGGAGGAGGGAGGGTGGTGGTGGAGTGTGACTGGTTAGGTCTCCTGTCAGAAAGAAATGAAGGGGGATGAAGGTGTAAGGAGATTGGATATCCATAGTAAAAATGAGGCTGTAATGTTCACAGGAATTTGTTATTATGTTTGTCATTCACCACATGCCTATACACTTTAATGAATAGCATCAGGATATTCATGGGGGAAGCTTGGAACAATTATAACTGAAAATTCTGAATTTGGAAGCAATGCTTTAATTGACTGATCTTTTGTCTTGGAATTCAGATGAAGCCATGACACTCATTAGAATTAATATTAACTCAGGACAGGAGGGGTATAAATCTCAGCCTTCTTAAATATTTTATGACCTTTTTATACCTAAAAGAAATGGGAGTGAAAAAGGCTGGCGAGCATGAGTAGAAATTTTGTCTATATTCCAAGAATATCAAAAATGACATCATGTGTCATTCGGAAGATTCATCAACATGGTTAGTGTGCCGGAGAGGTGGAACAGTCTCTGCTGCCCATGCAATTGCTGAGTAGCAGAGCCCATTGGGGTGAATTACTTGAGACTCCTTTTCTGTCCACCTGGAATGTGCATGAATTATGTTCTCAAATTTCTTCCTTAAGATATGAAGTCCTCACAACTGCCATCAGGAAAGAGATGCCACAAGACTCATATCACCAGGTTCAGGAACAGCTGCTACCCCTCCACCATCAAACTCGAAAACAACACACTCAATCAGTCACTTTGAAGGAATCTTACTTTTCCCGTTATTTATTACTGAATTTTTTTTCAGTATTTGCACAGTCAGTTTCTTTTCAATTCTTTCTTGGTTATATTTCTCTCTTTTGTGGATGTATTTATTTCTTGAGTACAATTTACACTACCAATGCAGAAATTCTGCCTGACTCACAGGAAAAGGAATCTCAGGGTTTTATTTAATGGGATGCATGTTCTCTGACAATAAATTGGAGCTTTATCATTAATATTTTTCATTAAGAAACTCTTTTTTTTGAAAAAGTAGTTTGGCTGAAAAATTTCAGCCACGGAGTATAAAGGTTGCTCAGTCTACCAACTGGAAGGTTAGCTCTGAGAATTATCTCCACATGATAGCAGAGCAGCTATCACAAGACAAAGTGAAATGTCAAGAGATTGCTCAGTCAGTTAGTAGAATTGCTTAATTTTTGACTGAAAAAAAAATCCCCAATGCATTGTCATATAGTTGCAGATAAAACATCCATCATTTGGCAAGAAGTAAATTACATTTTAGTAATTTAAATATAATGGAAAATCTGATTCAGGTCAGTTGCAGTTTTACAAATTAAATGCCTTGGCCAATGTGGGATGTTGGCTTTCTGAGTAATGGCCTGAAATAGGTTGACAGAACTTACGATTGTCTTAACCCCACACATCATTAATCACCACAGCAGTCAACCAAAGACTGGAGATAATGACCAGAATTAGATAAAATAATTTCTTCTTTTCACCATTCAGAGTTGAAAGATGTATGCTAAAACAAACTAAACATTCAGCATTATGGAGAAAATCACCAAGAGTTAAATCTTTAGAGGTAATGAGAATCACTGGTTTAGGATCAGTAGAAAAAAATCCTTCCTATGCTCTTCAAATACTGAAATGACCAGATCATGAAATTGAGAAGTCAATTTATGAATTTAAAATCAATGGAACAGATTATTTCTAAAACAAAAATGGTGTCACAGCTGGATAGGGCTGTAAAGAGAACAGTTGGCATATTGGCCTTTATAAATCAAAGTACAGTATTGAGTTTCAGAGTTAGGATGTTAGGGTAAAGTTGTATAAGACATTGATGAGGCCATATTTCGAGTGTTGTGTTCAGTTTTGGTCACCTAACTATAGAAAAGATATCATTAAGATTTAAAGAGTGCAGAGAAGATTTTCTAGGATGTTGCTGGGACTTCAGGAATTGAGGTACAAGGAAAGGAAAACAGGTTAAGACTTTATTCCCTGGAGCGTAGAAGAATGAGAGGAGATTTGATAGAGGTATTTCAAATTATGAAGGTATAGATGGAGTAAATGCAAATAGGCTTTTTCCACTGAGGTTAGGGTTAACCAGAGAACATGGGTTAAGTGTGAAAGGGGAAATGTTTTGAGGGAACTCATGCACCATCAATAACTCCAAAAGACTGCAGTGGAACAAACTGATAGGCTTTTATTAGCTTTAGAACAAAAGCACATCCATGCTGCTCGACTGTTCTGCACTGGGCAGGGGCTATGGAATATTTTGGAGCCTGTGGGAGGAGCCACAGACACAGTCGGCCAATGGGTGTACCCAAACTGACAGACATGTACATACAGTGGTTTACCACATTCATCCTTGTTTTTTTTTAAAAAGAGTCTAGCAGGGTGAAATGGTGATGATACAGTTACAAATTAAATCTATCAGGTGGTCTGGTTTCTCACTGTGACCATTGTAATTCGGGGTCTGGTTGCGGTGCAGTGGTGGGGACCTGGGTATTCTGGGGAGCCTGTGTGCTGTTGATGGAGTTGGGCTGGTGGGTATGTGGCAACGTGTCTGGCATGTCCTCTGTTGGGAGTGAGGTAATGTGCCATGACCCTGGTGATTGTGGGTGGATAGGGGTGAGGGAGTGTGGAGTGATCAGTGAAGGGTGCTGAGGCCCCCGAGGGTGCAAAATCCATAATGGAGACAGTGTCCTCATGCCTATCAGGATATGCCACGCAGCTGTATTTGGGTTGGGGTGGAGGAGGTGGACCCTTTATACCAGTGGGTCAGACTTATGGCACCTCACGTTTCCGGAGTAGGACTTGTTCTAGGGTCATGAGCCATGCCGACAGTAAGGTTCCAGTCTCAGATTTCCTGGAAAGGTAAACATACATTCATGCAGTGTGGGATTTGTGGCGGTACATAAGAGAGACCTGATGGAGTGGAGCACCTCTGGGAGGACCTCTTGTCAACAGAAGTGTGGTAAGCCCCTATCCCGTAGGGATAGGAGGATGGCCTTCTAGACCATGTCATTCTCTTTCCACTTGCCTGTTTCACTGGGGGATTATAGCTGGTGGTCCCGCTCAAGGCAATGCCTCTGGTCAGCAGGCACTGGCACAGCTCATTACCCATGAAAGAGGACCCCCTTTCATTGTGAAGGAATCGGAATAGAGTTAAGAGATTGCACAGGGCCTTGATGACTGTGGCAGCTGTCATGTCAGAGCAGGGGATGGCAAATGGAAAATGGGAGTACTCATCAATAACATTGAAGAAATACACATTATGGTTTGTGGAGGACAGGGGTCCTTTGAAGTCAACACTCATGAGTTCAAAAGGGTGCATGGCCTTTATCAATTGCACCCTGTCTGGCTGGTAGAAGGGTGGTTTGCACTCCGTGCAGACCTGGTAGAAGGGTGGTTTGTACTCCGTGCAGACCTGGTAGAAGGGTGGTTTGCACTCCATGCAGACCTGCCAGCTTATGATTATTGACCTGTTCTCTTCAATGGAGTATGGCAGGTTGCGGGTTTTGATGAAGTGGAAGAACGTTGCGCACTATTAGTTGCCCCAATAATGCAATGACAAAGACTTGAGGGGAACGATAGGCTTTATTGCACAGAAGACTTGAGCTGGTCCGGATCCAAACTAGGGAAGTGTAGGGAAAGGAAAGGTGGCCAGAACTTTATGGCCTGGGTCCCAGGGGAGGAGTCCAGGGTAAGAGTGTCATCAGGGGGCGGACAAGTCTGAGCCAATTAGCATATACAATCCATACTATTACATTCACCCCTTCTTTTTAAACAGGACCCCCCCCCCCCCTTTTACACAATGAGAGGGATGGGGGAGAGAGAGAGAGAGAGAGAGAGAGAGAGAGAGAGAGAGAGAGAGAGAGAGAGAGAGAGAGAGGAAGAAGAAAAAAAAATTGCAGAGGTTCAGCTGCACCGGTGATTTCCTCCTTCTGCAGGACAGCTGGAGGGCAGCCATGTCCGAGCTCTGCTGTTTGGCTGGGGAAGTGGTCCCGGGGGGGGGACAGGGGTTGGAGCAGTCTGGGTCGGGGTAATGCCTGAGGGCTCCTGGGAGGAAGGGGGGATTTAATGCCTCCCCGAGGACCGATTCCTGGAGAGGAGAGCTGGGTGGCTCGGACTCCAGTATTGCGCTTCCGTGTGGGGTGGTCTGCTTTGCGGGATGGGCTGTGGCAGGCAGAGTAGTTTTGGGATCCCTGGCCCTTACCAAGTCTCGGAGAGGCACAGTGTCCTCGTGGCCATCGGGGTACCTCACGAACGGTTATTGCAGGTTGGCATGTATAAGGTGTACCGCTTCCACCAGTGGATTTGTCTTATGGCCCCTCGCATGTCTCCTTAGCAGGACCGGCCCTGGGGTTGCCAACCAAGGAGGAATAGAGGCACCATTCACCGATATCCTAGGAAAAGCAAAGGAACATTCATGCAGGGTGCTGTTAGTTGCGGAGCACAGGAGTGATCGAATGGTGTGAAGTGCTTTGGGCAAGACGTCCTGCCAACGGGACATCGGCATGTTTTTGGACCTAAGGGTCAGGAGCACCACCTTTCAGATGGTGGCATTCTCCCTTTCCACCTGGCCATTACCCCTGGGTTTATAGCTGGTGGTCCCGCTGGTGGCTATGCCTCTGACCAGGAAGTACTATCGCAATTCCTCATTCATGAACGAGGTCCCCCAATTATTGTGGATGTACTCGGGGTATCTGAACAGGGTGAAGATACTGCACAGTGCCTTGATGACCATCACCAAGGTCATATCCAGGAAGGGATTTGTATTGGGTAGGGGGCCATTGAAATCGACACTGAGCCATTCAAAAGGGCATGTGGCCTTGATGAGCTGTGTCTTCTCAGGCCAGTAGAAATGCGGCACATTCAGCACAGATCTGGCAGCGTCTGGTCTTGGACCGGATGTCCTCAACTGAGTACAGAAGGTTCCGAATTTTGACGAAGTGGTATAACCTTGTGACTTCAGGGTGGCACAAACTGTTGTAGAGGGTCTGGAGACAGTCAAGATGTGCACTGGCGCATGTCCCCCTGGATAGAGCGTCTGGGGGATCGTTGAGTTTACCTGGTTGGTACAAGATGTCATAATTATAGGTGGAGA
Source organism: Narcine bancroftii (assembly GCF_036971445.1). Taxonomy (NCBI): domain Eukaryota; kingdom Metazoa; phylum Chordata; class Chondrichthyes; order Torpediniformes; family Narcinidae; genus Narcine; species Narcine bancroftii. Next base: position 58,398,955 of record NC_091472.1, read on the forward strand.
GCTCGATCCTCCACCCAAGGATCTTGTCATTCTTGATTTTACCTCGCTGTTCAGAATTAAACATGAAGGCCACTGCCCTCTGGTCTGTCAGCAAGGTAAAACATTTACCGGCCAGGTAATGACACCAATGGTGCACCCCCTCAAAGATCGCTTGGGCCTCCTTCTCGACCGAGGAGTGACGTACCTCAGGACTCTGCAGGATGAGGGAAAAAAAGCTACTGGTCTGCCTGCCTCATTAAGAGTGGTAGCCAGTGCGAAATCGGAGGCATCGCTCTCCATCTGAAACGGGATGGACTCGTCCACAGCATACATCGTGGCCTTTGCGATGTCTCCTCTGATCTGGTAGAATGTAGCTTGGGCTTCCTCCGATAAAGGGGAAAGTTGTGGACTTAATCGGAGGGTGGGCTTCATCGGCATAATTGGGCACCCATTGTGCATAATAGGAAAACAGCCCCAGGCACCTTTTCAGCGCCTTTATGGTGTTTGGGACAGAGACCTCCATAAGGGGTTGCATGTGGTCAGGGTCCGGGGCTATGATACCATATGCCATGACAAAACTGAGAGGGGCCAGATGGTCTGTGTAGAACACACACTTGTCCTTATTGCACGTCAAATTGAGAGACTTGGCTATATGCAAGAACTTAGCGATGTTCATGTTGTGGTCCTGTTGTTCGTGGCTGCAGATGGTGACATTGTCGAGATATGAGAACATTGCCGTCAGCTTGTGCTCCTCCACCATCTGATCCATGACCCTCTGAAAAGCAGAGACACCGTTAGTAACACCAAAAGGCACCAGTAGGAAGTGAAAAAGTTGGCCATTGGCCTCAAAACCCGTGTAGAGCTGATCACTTGGGCGAAGGGGGAGTTGGTGATAAGCCGACTTGAGGTCAATGGTTGAGAAGGCTCTGTATTGTGCGACCTTATTGACCAAGTTGTCTATCGGGGATAGAGGGTACATATCCAACTGGGTGAAGCGGTTGATGGTTTGGCTATTGTCATTCACCATATAGGGCTTGCCTGCCCTTCTGACAGAGGACCTATGCCCTCCAATGGCTGGAGCTAGGGGCTATGATCCCCTCCGCCAAGAGTCACTGAACCTTGGCCCAGATGAACGCCATATCCTCAGTGCTATAGTGCCTACTCTTGGTGGCAATCAGTTTACAGTCCGGGCTGAGGTTTGCAAATAATGACGGAGGGGCCATCCACAGGGTGGTGAGAATGCAGGACGGTGCCAAATGCTGGGCACTCAATTTTTGGGGGGGTCTGTAAGCTGTGGGTTATAAACAGTGAGCAGAGGTTTGGGTCCCCCAAACGCCATGGTCACACTCCTGAACTGACTCTGAAAGTTGAGACCCAGGAGGATCAGCCCCCAGAGCTGGGGCATGACCAACTATAAGAAGTCCTTATAAAACTCCCCCCCCCCCCCCCCCACCATCAGTGACACCACACAGTATCCCCAGATACAAGTCCGCTTGTCTTTCGCCACAATCGACATAGACCCGGTCATCGGCCAAATGGGGATTGAGAGTCTACGGGCCACCTCTGGGTGTATAAAACTTTCAGTACTGCCACTGTCGAAGAGGCAGTTTGATTTGTGCCTATTCACCTTGATCTGCATCATGGAGTTCAGGATCGGGTGAGGGCTGGCTTGGTCCAAGGTGATTGATGCCAGGATAGGTGTGTCGACTTCGTCGTCGGTGGGGAGGTCCGATGCCCAAGACGGCGGCCTCCATGTTGACCACGCTGCCAATGCCGGTGAAGAAGGTAGAAGTGACATTGTTGGGGGCCAAAGTGATGTCGCTGGTGAGGGTTGCTGCTGTGCAGAGGACAGCAGTGGGAGCAGGTAAAGTGGCGCTCACCTTACCGCGCATGCGGCCAGCACCTGAAGCTCCTCAGCCATACACGCCACGCTGCTCTGAGATGGGGCTCTGGACCTGCAGACATGTTGGCAGTGGCCCTTTTTCCTGCAGCCCGAGCTGGTAGCTCCTTTCACGGTGCAGAGACGTCGCGGATGTCTTTCCTGCCCATAGAAGTTACACCTCCACAATCCAGGTACTTCTGCAGCCGCAGTTGAGTCGGCCATCCCCGATGCCAACTCCCAGGATGGTGGCCCTCCATGGTGGCACGTATTGGGTAGGCCCGCTTCTGCCCATGATCCGCGTGGCGCTGGGCTGAGTCTAAGGTTCTGGCCAGTTGGATCACCCGTTTCAGCGGGAGTTGATCTTTCTCGAGGAGACATTGTCAGATATAATCTGACCTCAACCCCGACACGTAAGTATCCCTGACCAGATCTTCCACGCACTGGGACCCTGGCACTGAAACCATGGGGTTTCCCAAACAGTCTTTTCCCAGTGTGATCAGGGCTCAAATGAACTCTTCCACCGACTCACCAGGCTGCTGCTTTCTGGATGCCAGGGAGGTAACGGAAGTAGACCTCATTGATGTTGGGCTTGTATAGCGCCCGTAGTCCAGCCATCGCCTCTGAGTAGGTCGTGCAGCATTGGATGGCCTGGAAAGCCCTCTTGCCTGTAGAACCTTTAGCCTCTTTTCATCTGAATCGACCACTGCAGCAGCAGCCTCCAGGAAGTTGTTAAAGCAGTTGATCCACTGCTTGAAGAGCTCCGATTCACCTGGGACTTGGGGATCCACTTCTAGCCGATTGGGGCGCAGCAACTTCTCCATTACCAGAGTCGTTAAAGTTTCTGTGCAATAAATTGTTGGGCACTATCAGTTGCCCCAATAATTGCAAAGACAAAGACTTGAGGGAAACGATAGGCTTTATTCCACAGAAGACTTGAGCTGAATTGAATTTTCCGGCCAGTACAGGATATCATAATTGTAGGTGGACATGTGATTCTCCACCTCATTATCTTGTTATTCTTGATCTTACCCCATTGCTGATTATTGACATGAACACCCAATGGTCAATTATCAGGGTGAATCGTTTATCTTCCAGGTAATGTTTCAGTGCTGCACTGCCTCAACAATGATTTGAGCCTCCTTCTCGACAGAGTGTCCAATTTTGGGGCCCTGGATGGTACGGGAAAAGAAAGCAATGGGTCTTCCCCCAGGTTAAGGGTAGCAGTCAGAGCGAAGTCTGATGCATCACTTCCCACTTGGAATGGGATGGATTCATTGATCGCGTGCACTGTGACCTTGGCAATATCTGCCTTGATGCTCGGGGCTCAGAGGGAAAAAGGTGGATTTGATGAGGGGGCAGGCCTTGTCTGCATAATTAGGGACCCTCTGACCATAGTAAGATTAAAAAAAAGCCCAGGCAACTTGTTTAGAGCCTTAAGGCTATGGGGGAGTGGAAGTTCCAGGAGCAGGCACATGCTGTCATGGTCAGGACCAATGACTCCATTCTCCATGACACAGCCAAGGATGGCAAAGCAGGTTGTGCAAAATCTGCGACTTGGCCTTATTGTATGTGAGATTGAGGAGCTTGGCGTTTTGAGGAATTTTTGAAGGTTGGCATCATGGTCCTGCATGTCATGACCACAGATAATGACAGTGTTGAGATACAGGATTGCTCTGAATCTTGTACTGATCTAACATGTGGTCCATCTCCTGCTGAAAGACTGAGATTCCATTGGTGACACCGAAGGGAATCTGCAAGAAGTGGTAGAGACTGCCATCAACCCAGAGTATTTGTGGTCCTCTGGGCGATAGGAAGCTGATAATATGCGGATTTCTGGTTGATGATAGAAAAGACCTGATACTGTGAGATTTGGTTCACCGTATCGGATATTTGGGGGAGAGGGTTCGCATCTAGCTGTGTGTACCTATTAATGGTCTGACTGTAGCACTTTGGGTGCTCCCAGAGTACAGCGGCCATGGTTGGGTCGATGACTGCACCTGGTGGTGGTGACTGTAGGTGTTCGTGAAGTACTGCTGCTGTGCTCAGATCATTAGCGAGGCGAGGGGATGGCAGTACGTCCCAAGATAGCAGTGCCCGGAGCAACCACAAGGCGGCCACATTGTCGGTTGGGTAGCCCACCATATTCTGGAGCGCCATTTCCAGCATAGCTGCCAGCTCAACAGCTCTCCGTAGAGCGAGCTCCTCTTACTCCAATAACCTTTGTTGGATGTAATTCGACTTGATCCTTGCAATATTGGCATCCATGATCAGGACCTCCATATACTCTGCAGCCGTGAGAGCCTCGCATTCACAGGCTCTTCTGAGGGTTCACAGGGCCTGAAGGAACTCAGCATTTGACTCCTCAGTTTGCTGCTTTCGGGTCACTAGGAGATGCCTGGCGTAGGCTTTGTTAATCCTTCGTAGGTACTGGCCCTTCAGAACGTCCATGGCCTGCTGATACGATGCTGCATCCCTGATCATTGAGTATTCCCTGGGACCCCGAGGGAGGTTAGAGAACAAATAGTGAGGTGTTGACAGAAATATTTAAAATATCACTTGCCACGGGGGAAGTGCCGGAGGACTGGAGGATGTTCAAAAAAGGATCCAAAAGTAAACTTGGTAATTATAGGCCTGTAAGTCTAAGTCGAGATGGCAGAGGTCGACAGCATCGAGTCCACGCTGCTGAAGATCCAGCTGCGCTGGGTGGGTCACGTCTCCAGAATGGAGGACCATCGCCTTCCCAAGATCGTGTTATATGGCGAGCTCTCCACTGGCCACCGTGACAGAGATGCACCAAAGAAAAGGTACAAGGACTGCCTAAAGAAATCTCTTGGTGCCTGCCACATTGACCACCGCCAGTGGGCTGATATCGCCTCAAACCGTGCATCTTGGCGCCTCACAGTTTGGCGGGCAGCAACCTCCTTTGAAGAAGACCGCAGAGCCCACCTCACTGACAAAAGGCAAAGGAGGAAAACCCAACACCCAACCCCAACCAACCAATTTTCCCCTGCAACTGCTGCAACCGTGTCTGCCTGTCCCGCATCGGACTTGTCAGCCACAAACGAGCCTGCAGCTGACGTGGACATTTACCCCATCCATAAATCTTCGTCCGCGAAGCCAAGCCAAAGAAGAAGAAGTCTAACGTCAGTGGTGGGTAAATTAAGGGAAAGTGTTTTTAGAGATGGTGTATATTATAGGCCTGTAAGTCTAACGTCAGTGGTGTGTAAATTAAGGGAAAGTGTTTTTAGAGATGGTATATATAACTATTTGGAAAGACATGGATTGATTCAGTGTAGTCAGCATGGTTTAGTACATGATAGATCATGTCGAACAAATTTTATATAGTGTTTTTCGAGGAGCTTACTGAAAAGGTTGATGAGGGGAAGGCAGTGGATGTTGTCTATTTGGACTTTTGATTAAGGTTCCCCATAAAAGGTTAGTAAGGAAGGTGGAAGCATTAGGTATTAATGATGAAGTAATGAAATGGATTTAACAATGGTTGGATGGGAGATCCCAGAGAATAGTGGTGGAAAATTGTTTGTTGAATGGGAGGCTGGTGTCGAGTGGAGTGTCTCAGGGATCAGATCTGCTGTTGGTCAGATATATTAATGATCTAGATGATAGGGTGGCAAATTGGATGAGTAAATTTGCTGATGATGCAAAGTTTGGTGGTGTTGTGGACAGGGAGGAAGATTATTAAAGTTTTCAGGGTGTCCTGGGTAAACTTGTACCTCTCACTTTGTTCGTTTTAGATTGGTCACAGTGTTTGAGCTACCGAAAGAAAATAGACACACACTCCGAGAGCAGTTCAGTTTATACAAATGTTTATTACAAATTCAAAAGCTGAATTCACACTACAATATGCAAGCCCTTCCCAACTATACTTATCAATGCTTGAACTGGTCCCAACTGCCGAAGCGAGGTAACGACTGCACACTTGTAGTAGGTTGTCGGGGCGCCGTTAGTAGCTTCTCCACCTCCCTTGACCGGGATGTTAGCTGGACTCTAGAAGTTCTTCTTCTTGCTGAGATATGTTGCCACCTCTTGGAGAGTCTCAAACTTCAGCAGCAGGACCATGGCATATTACCCAAAAACTGCTTACCCAAGCACCTATTCGCAGCACAGCAAGAAAGATAAGCGAGCAACCTAGCTTGCTAGGCTTCTATCGAATAACGTAATTTTCAGCTTATCACTTTGAATACAATGGTTTATTTTGCATCAAGGCTAGGCCTCTGACAGTCTGTGACCAAAACAAGCAGGAAGATTAAATGTTCTTCGTACACAGATGTCCTTTCATCAGATAACTGCATCTCTGGCCCCTCGGTGGAATTTAGCTTGTGTCTGGTGATTCTAAAAAACAAGCAGGTTCTCAGCCTTGTAGAAGCAAAGGCTGCAAAAGTAAAAAACATGGTTTAAATTTTCCATTACCCAGGGTGCTATAGGACAGTTAGAAGAGTGGGGTGAAAGATTGCAGATAAAGTTTAATACTGATAAATGTGAGGTGCTACATTTTGGTAGGACTAATCAAAATAGGACCTACACATTAAATGGTAGACACTTGAGGAGTGCAGTGAAACAAAGGGATTTAGGAGTAATGGTACATAATTCTCAAAGTGGAATCACACGTGTATAGGGTGTTGAAGAATGCATTTAGTATTTTGGTTTTCATAAATCAGAGTATAGAATACAGGAGTTGGGATGTTATGTTGAAATTGTATAAGGCATTGGTGAGGCCAAATTTGGAATATTGTGTGTAGTTTTGGTCACCGAATTACAGAAAGGATATAAACAGAATAGAGAGTGCAGGGGAGATTTATGAGAATGTTGCTGGGGTTTCAGGGTTTGAGTTACAGAGAAAGGTTGAGCAGGCTGGGACTCTATTCCCTGGAGCATAGAAGGTTGAGGGGTGCTTTGATAGAGATATTCAAAATTATATGGGGGACATATAGAGTCAATGTGGACAGGCTTTTTCCACTGAGAGTGTGGGAGATTCAAACAAGAGGGCATGGATTGAGAGTAAAAGAGGAAAAGTTTAAGGGAAACATAAGGGGAAATTTCTTCATGCAGAGAATGGTATGGGTATGGAATTAACTTCTGGCAGTGGTGGTAGAAGTGAGATTTTTTTTGTTGTTGTTAATATTCAAGAAAAGGTTGGATAGGTATATGGACAGGAGAAGTGTGGAGGGCCAAATGCAGGTCAGTGGGACTAGGTGACAGAAGTTGTTCGGCACGAACTAGTAGGGCCATACTGGCCTGTTTCTGAGCTGTAAATGGTTATAGGAATCCCTCGAGACAGCGTAGTCAGAGTATGAAGTTGGCAGATGCCTCTGGCGATTGAGGGTCGATTTCCAACTTGTCTGGCTTCAGGATCTGCTCCATTATAAAACTAAAGCTAACAAAATGGATGCATCATCAATAACTCAAAAAGACTAAAGTGGAACAAACTGATAGGCTTTTATTAGCTTTAGAACAAAAGCACAGCCATACTGCTTGACTGTTCTGCACTGGACAGGGGGAGTGGAACATTCTGGAGGTTGTGGGAGGAGCCACAGGCACTTTTGGCCAATGGGTGTGCTCAAACAGTTGAACATATACATACAGTGGTTTACAACAGGAACATTAGGAGAAACATCTTCACATAGAGAGTAGAGGGAGTGTGGAATGAGTTGCCACCAAAGTGATGAATGCAGGTTCCATTTTAATGTTTCAGAAAAATTTTGACAGGTACATGAATGGGAAGGGTATGGAGGGCTAGGGACTGGATGCATGTCAGTGGGATGAGGCAAAATAATAGTTCAGTCTTGCCTAGAAAGGCTGAGGAGTCGGTTTTCTATGCTGCAATTTCAATGGTTTTAAAGGCTATATTCTACTCTTTTTGTATAATATTATTATTATTTTTAAATCTGCTCTTTGGGAAGCCATTCACAAGATGTGGGAATCACTGACAAGACCAACATTTAGTATTATCTCTAAATGTCCCTTGAAAGCACTTCATTGAAATGGGGGAGTTTTTGACGGGGCTTGACAGGCTGAATAATCCCCTTGCCAGAAGGAGGTTTAAGACTAAGGTTGAGTATTTAGCATAAAGATGAGGAGAATGTTTTTCACTTGGAGGAAAATGAAGAACTTTCACACCTGTGGAATTCTCTGCCATGTAGGCCATGGAGACCAAGTCACTGAGTATTTTAAGGTTTGAATTACAGAGACAAAATAGGTGCAAGTTTTGGGGAAAGAACAAGGATATTGTGTTGAGGTAGAGGAGAGGCCATGATAATATTGACTGGCAGAGCAGGTTCAAAGAATGCAATTGAGCTCTCCTTTTTTCTCTAGATTTAATTAGAAGGGCCGATGGCAGCTCCCAGCAACTCTTTACAATCTCATTCCCTCTCTCCTTATTTCCCTGTACTCTGCAGTCTTTTCTTTCTTGTACTCCCACCAATTCTCCTTTGAATCTTTTTTTGCAATTACCCAAGACTGACTGCAACTTAAGTGTTGTCAATGAATCTCCAAGCACTTCTTTTTGAGATGTGAGAGGGAAGTAAGGCATTCAGTAGAAGCCCTTGAATCTTGGGGAGAATGTGAAAACTCCACACAGAACTTGAGGCCCTAGAGCTGTGAAGATGCAGAATTGACTTCTGAATCATCGTTCTGTCCATGTAATTCCTCCTAGAGCTTGTGATGATGTAGGTTCTTTTGCCAGTTGTGGGCAGGTTCCTCACTGAAAAGCAGAAAGATTGCACCTTTTCCCCCATTTAGATGTGGTTCAACTCCAATGCCTAACCTATACTCCTGTTTCTGCGTAGGGATGTTTGCAAATCATTCAAGGCATTGCCGGTGCTACATGTGGATTCATTGACATAAGATGTGATAACCACCATATTTGTAGATCTGGTGTTTAAGGACCAAAGTTTGAAGCTTTGGTTTCCTTTCACCTTGTTAATTCATCCCTACTGTAGCCAACTTAACAGTTAGAACTGATTATGCAATCTCTTAACTATATGATGTAAGGTTGTATAATTCAAATTCCAAAAGCCAGCAGACAAATTAAATTGCAACTGAATTTTATTGGTGTTATTCCCATTCTACCACAATAATTTTTAATCCAAGTACTGTTTTTTAACATAAACGACATTTTTCACCTAACTTAAGCCTAAATTATATTTAGAGTAAATTCACTATTCACAACAATAACAGAACTAGCCTGGTTCAAATCTATCCTGGCATCTAAGCATGGTGGCTAATGTTCCCTTCTCCAGAGACTTCACGGTGGACCGATGCATGATGTTGACTCAAAATATTAAAAATTCTTTCCCCCACAGACGCTGCTTGGCCCTCTGCGTTCCTCCAGTGGTTTATTGCCTTTGCTGGACATTACTGGCAATTGTCCTGTACTCTCTGCAGCGTGGTCTAAGATTAACTAACTGAACTATGTCTAAGGATTCAAGCTTGGACCCCCAAATAACTTCAAGCTTATTCTTATTTTAACTTTAGCTTGATGAATGTTTATCTTATCTGCATTATCTTCAGCTGCACCCTGTTGCTATGCCACCAAACATATATAAGTTTTTTTTACTGTCCACGCCACTGAGGCTTTACAGACATTCACTTCTGCCAAGTGCTACTATAAAAAGGCTGTTAACATGAATCATGTGATTACATGGACTGGTATAGTGTGACCTCATGGTTTATTGTAAGTGTTGAAGAGAAATTAATAGCTGACATCAAGTTGGGCTAAGGAGTCAAGTTACCAGCATATTCCCCATTGTAAAGTTATATTAGCATTCAAGTTCAAGAAGCAGTCATGAAAACAGCTAAACCTTTTGTAAAAGCCAAAAGGTAAAGTGGAAATAATTCTTCAGGCATTTATATACTACATTTGTTATTCCTGGATCATTAAAAATGTTGTTTTTTTAACTGATTCCAACTTTGTCCCCAGTCATGTGCAAAGTGTTTTATAAATGGAGTCCCTTCAAAGCAAGAATAAATGGCCAAAAAAGGGAATGTCAGTCAAAATTCTCCAAAAAGGATGTGGATTGCCTTTGATATGTGATTCCTCAGCAGAAATGGCCATATTTAGTGGCAAAGTGTTACCTTGAGCCAGATTTGAGTTTAACACCTTAGCTATTTATTGTAATTGAGTAATTCCCTATTTTTCCCCTTAATGACTGTAAATTATGCAATGGGTTTATTCTCAGTATCTGAACATATACAAAGTGTTTTATACAGATGACTATCCACCAGAAGGGGTTGTTACGTGTTTCCATAATATTGACTTTTCTAGAATGTTGTACCTCTGAGTACAGTAAAGCAATTATTGAGTAAAGGGAAGGGGTGTCCCATGACAATGTGGACCAAGGGGCTAGGTATACTTTGTGTATAGGCAAAGAGCTTGACATAAACCACAGTTGGAACAATATTGCACAGCCCCCTTTATGTGCATGGGGATCCCTAAACTTCACTCAAAAGTAGAAGTAATGTCCAATATATTTTAAAATTTTATTTTTATTGATTTAATGGTTGAATTAAGTTACATCAGATAATTTTCATTTTAGTGAGAGTGGAATTTTATTGGTAACTTTTATTTTTTTAACTGTTTCTATTACACTTTTTACAGAGTTCTTTTGTTTCAGGACATTTGTGTAGCAGAAGCTGGGGAGGGGTGTGGGGGGGCAGCTTCATGTTTGAATCGTCCCTGTAATGCCGGCTGACCACAAATCCCAGGGACCGGTGCTGAGATGGCGCTGGACCCCCTCCATCTCGGGGACGAAGCCCACGGGCTGAGAACCGCGTCGGGAGAGTTGTGACATCACGTCCGGTTTTGGAACAGCCGAACCAGAAGTGACTTAAAAAGTGGTCTAAAGAGAGATTAAAACAGTTCTTTGCTAGTTACAACGAGAGTCAGTGTTTTCCTTTGCAGCCCTGCCTTAAAAGGCGCCACATTGGTGACCCCGACGGTTCAGACATCTCTGAACTCCACACAATGGCTGATAAATCAGCACTGAGCACATGGCCATTAAGCTGCCAGTGTTCTGGCCACACAGACTGCATGTGTGGTTCATTTAGGCTGATGCACAATTCAACCTATGCAATATCACCAGCGAGGCTACAAAATTTTGGCACGCTGTCAGATCCAAAGATGAGGAGTTGGTCTCTAAAGTTGAACTTTTCCTAAGCAATCCTCCGGCAGAAGGTCAGTACAAGGCTTTTAAGGCCCACCTACCAGGCCTCACTCATGTGGGAGATGATTACTCTAATGTCATCTTCTGAATGACAGCATCGTGCTCCCGCAGCACTGCAACAAACTCCCTTATGATAATATTGCACTCCTGGACCCCATAGCCAGTATTTCTCTCAGGCACCACAGCAGAATGACTTCATGCAACACTCAGATGAGGTATATGAGTCATTTCAACCACCTTCAATCTCCTCCTTCCTCCAGTTGCTGGTGTGATGTGACTTTTGCAAATGGTTATACCTCTGAGATCACAAACAATCAGTGAACTAATATTTTCTAGTGGCTGTTTTACATTAACATGATTGAACCTGACCCTTCGACTCGTCATGAATCTCATTTGAAGTAAACTCAATCAACCATTCATTGAGTTTAAACATCTAATTATATCACTAAGCAAAAAACATGTTTGACTGATTGACTGATCCACACATAAATCACTGTACAGTGGGTATATAAACTTACTTCATGTGGGAAGAGGTACCCGCCTTGATCCTTGGCTTTCTGTAGATGGGAGAGTTTGCTATAAATCAAGCATCATGGGTGCAACCAGGCCAACCCACATACACATCCACAAAAGGTCTGTGTTTAGATCAACATATGAAACACATTAATTTATAAATACAAATAATTGTAACTCAAGGCATGATCCTTACCAGTAGTTGTAGTCTACAACAGCCTGAAAAATAATGAAGTGCCAGCCTTTCCAATTGTAGCATCGAATCCACGCTGCTGAAGATCAAACTGCGCTGGGTGGGTCACGTCTCCAGAATGGAGGACCATCGCCTCCCCAAGATCGTGTTATAAGGCGAGCTCTCCACTGGCCACCGAGACAGAGGTGCACCAAAGAAGAGGTACAAGGACTGCCTAAAGAAAGCTCTTGGTGCCTGCCACATTGACCACCGCCAGTGGGCTGATCTCGCCTCAAACCGTGCATCTCGGCGCCTCATAGTTCGGCGGGCAGCAACCTCCTTTGAAGAAGACCACAGAGCTCACCTCACTGACAAAAGACAAAGGAGGAAAAACCCAACACCCAACCCCAACCCACCAATTTTCCCCTGCAACTGCTGCAACCGTGTCTGCCTGTCCCGCATCGGACTTGTCAGCCACAAACGAGCCGGCAGCTGACGTGGACTTTACCCCTGCATAAATCTTCGTCTGTGAAGCCAAGCCAAAGGAAAGAAAAGTGGGTCCTCATGAGGGTGTCTGATAGGAATATGGGTGTCATCAAAGGCACGTTGGATACCCCCATTCTGCAAATCTGTCCATTGACTCCTGAAGCTGTACACCACTCAGCAGGTCAACAAAATGTTTAAATAGAGCCATCTTCAATGCTCCAGTATCTTGGTGTACACACACACACACACACACACACACACACACACACACACACACACACACACACACACACACACACACACACACACAGTGGCCATACCAACACAAAAAGTACAATAAGTACAACGCATGAATTTTGCGTCCATCTACATGTCATGAAGTCATGTATGATACACAGGAAATTAGCCTGTACTCGAAGAGTGGTATACATATTCATGGCTAGTACCATAAGCATATCAAGATCTACCATCATTTTGTTTTGAAGGATATGTCCAACATGTATGTTATATATCACACGAGGCACCAATGCAGCAGAGTTACATGTGCTATCGCTTTTGCTCCTGCAATGCTGGTTTGTTGTGCAAAATGACACACTGACCCGGAAAAATGCAGACTTTGATCATTTCAGTGTAAACAACCAAAGCCAGCTTAATGGTCTTCATTACAGAATATTCCAGAATTTCTGTGTATAAAAAATATATGTATCAAAGAAGATCCAGCGATAAGGCCTTCAATCAAAATTTCATTTGGCTGGCCTTGGATGTAGAGTTGTCTTACTTGAGGCAAAGCTACTGCCATCAGCCCTCTTTGCTCCTCAATGGCAAGACCTTCAGATCAATGGGAGATGAACAGGGCTCCAAAAGTAAGATTAGCATGAGCAGAATGAGCACTGGGGTAGTGTGGGAAGGGGATTGGGGTGGGTGATTACAAAGTGCAACTTGTGTTGTATGGTAGAGATACAAGCTCTTGGCTCTAGAAAATGAGAGCTCAGTCTTCAGAAATATTTTACTCTATTCTGTCTTGCGGCAGAATTTTGAAACTGAAAATGACTGTATGATGCACATTAACCATGGAGGTCTCTGCCCAAAATGGCAGCACCTGTGCTGGCCATTGTACCACAAAGGGTTACAAATGCTGGAAGGCAGTGGACTGGGGCAGGGCACCAGAAAGAGGAAGAATACCCCTTCCCTCACATTGAGAAGGAAAAGCCTGGGAGATAACCCTTCAGAAGGTAATCACAGCAGCAGACCAGCAAGGGGCTCAGCAGCTGTAGGATCTTCACAGGCTGCAGGCTGTTCATGATTTGTGGTTGAAAGTCTCTCACAGACTGCTGGAAACTGGACCAGGTATCAAGAGGGTGCAGAAGGCAAGAATGGCTCCCAAAAAGCTTCAGGCACTGAAGGCTTCCTGATTGTATCGGAGGCTTAGATCTGGAGCTCAGGTTGCCAAAGGTTTGAACATGAGTCTGTGTGTCTGCTGAGATACCAGGTGTATTGGAGATAAATCCATGGACACAGTGTCTTTGAAGGGCCATTCTTTCGTTTCTATTTTTCTTGTTAGGGGCATTGATCAAAGCAAAAGTTGAAGTGTATCAAGTATATTACATTTTTTATATTATTATGTGACAATAAAAATAATTTTGTTCACATAAAAATTAACTGTCCTTGTTTCAGGTGTAACAGATTTATGTTAATCTTTAATTTAATGTTAAACTATAGTTTTCATATATAAAAATTCTTAATAAAATAAATTAAAATGATAAAATATTTTATCTGTATTCTTAGTAAGTTATCTGTGGGTTGATACAGGGTCACACACAGGTCACAGCACATTAAAAGAAAACTATAGTTTTCAGAGAAGAGAGTTCATTCTCAGAGTTGACATGTCTGGGAATGACAGAGCAAATGGATTTGAAGTGGGTCTTAATTACTCAGTAAGAACTGCTGAAGAAGCCATTTATTTTTAATCGAAACCGCTTAAGCCTCTTGAACAGCGATGGGGTCAGAGGTAGTTATGGATACGGAATGGTTTTGAAAAAGCAACAGAATTTTGGTAGAAATAAAACTGATGATCAGGTGTTTTCCAAGAAGTGGGACTCACTTCAGTGATGATGTAAAGATCACATGATTTGGAGAGATATATTACCAAATTCAGCCATTTTGAATTCAGTTTTGGAAGAGTTCAGTTTGAAGAGTACAGAAGACAAAGCCCTTGTGACACAGGGGTTGAAACCTGATGATGGGCAGGCTTGAGTTACTGTAACTAGAATTGGTGTTGTTGTGTATTACTCCTGAGAAAAGGGAACACAGAATCACTGTCTCTTTGGAAAAGAGGACAGCTTTCTATTGGATCTATTTTTGTGTATGGCCATTTTGTTTAACCCTTGTCTGGTTTGTGACTTCATTGTGGAAGAAGATAGCCACATTTGTTTAACCCTTGACTGGGTTTATGAATTCATTGTGGAAGAAAATAGCCACATGGTGAGTAAAGAGGCCTGAAGATATAATGTTTAAAAGCACTTTAAAATTATTTCTGAACTGAGAATTTAAGACTTTCAAGCAAGACTAAAATGAGGCTGAATTTTTAAAGATTTTTTTTCAGAGTGGGACTTTAATTACACACACACACACACACACACACACACACACACACACACACACACACACACACACACACACACACATTTACATTTGTGCATAGTGGGGTTAAATTTACAGTTAAATTTAGAGATAAGTAAGGAATGTTATGTTATTAATAGTTTAATAAAAAATGTATTATTTTGAATTTACCATTGTCTGGTGAATTTTCCATTGCTGTTCCTGTGTAAGTGCTAACAAAGGCTCTTTAGTCCCAAAAATAATTGAAAGAGTTGTTAGTTTGTAATACAGGTTTACTGAACCTTTATTACACAATGGATCTGAACATTTTTATATTAAATGGATTAATACTTTTATTAAAATAGCAAAAAGAGAAATGTGATATGTGTTCAATACCCATTAAATGGGGCTATTAATATCAAATCCAGGTGACTGCTGCTATGTAACTCGGTTCTCTTAAACTTCTGTTTTTGGTAATTAACCAAGAAAGTGTCACCAATCCCTGTTATCTTATATGTCTGGTATATTTTCATATTTTATGTCATGCTACGGTCATTCACCTTGGAGTTATAAATACAATATCATATCCATAATTACTAGACAGGGCAAAGTCACCTCATCCAGATGTCATGATACACGTATACAGCTTTATACGAGCAAAAGATGAACTCAGATGTTTACTTTGTCACCTTCTTTGCTAATACATGTGTCTTGATTTGTTCTTCATTTTCTTGTTTCTTTTTGAATGATTTGAAGCAGTTGTTCCTGGAGTATGTCCACAGCATTTGCACCAGAAGTCAACAGGTCACATCAGCGAATAGGTTAGAAAGACATTTATCATTAAGCTGTTAATTGTTTGCAGACGGGGATTAAGAATAAAGTTATTTAAAATAAGATCTAAATTTAAACAAACCTACAATTTACAATAAGAAATTTGAAGGATGTTTTTTCCTGTATAAACGACCTTTCCAAGATATATGGTTATATAGAAGAAATATGAATACAGTAAAACCCCTGTTAACTAGAATTCAAGCATAATAAATTAATAGATAGAGAGATAAATAAATAAATAGAAATTTGAATAAATACACATTTAAATAAAAGTATAACATTTTAAAAGTAAATATATTGCAGCAGTATCATATTTGCACAGGATAGGAAAAGACCACAGAGAGTTATCTACAGAAGGCCTTTAATAGTGTCTGGAGAGTTACTTTCGTGAATGCGCCCTGGACAGCTCCAAGGCACCGACTGCAGTCCTTCTCGGGGGAAGGGTCAATGGCGGAGCACTGCGCTCCATCACCAAGCATGAATGTACTGCTGCTGCAACTGGCTGGCTAGGGGCAGGCTGATGACCCATCTCCCCTCTTTCTCCCACTCACTCATCCCTCTCCCTCCATGACCCACTCAGGGGAGGGGCAGTCGGTGGGGGCTGTCAGGGTAGGAGCGGCTGGCAGGAGCCATCAGAGCGCAGGTGGCCATCGGGCCACTTGGGCCTTTGTAGCCACTCGACACCACCAGCGACTCAATATGTGGCAGTACAATGGCCGTCTTCCCTACCATAATCCTCCAAGCAGCTGGAACCGTTCTGGGAAACACATAGCTACGGCAACAGTCTCCCTGTCTACAGCAGCTCTGGACAATGCACCAAGGCACATAAAAACACCACTGGAGCAGCCATTTAGGGCTGTTCCATGAACAGGTAAATGTAAAAATTTTCTCTGCCTCCAGCCTTAAAGCGGAGGCCCAGCATGAAAACACTTAAAGATACACCATCAGGGGCATCAGTCTTCACTCTATTGAGGACACCTACAAGAGGTGGTGACTCAAGAAAGCAGTCTTAATTATTAAGGACCTCACCACCCAGGCCATGCCCTTATTGTACTGCTACCATCAGGAAGGAGGTACAGGAGCCTGAAGGTGAACACTCAATGGTACAAATAGAGCTCCTTCCCCTCTGCCATTAGATTTCTGAATGGACAATGAACCACAGGCACTACCTCATTTTCTCTTCTTTTGCATTAATTTAAATATTTTTAAAAATTATAATTTATAGCAATATTTGCACCTGTAATGTTCCCTCAAAACGATGAATTTCCTGTCATGTTCACGACAATAAATTTTGATTCTGATTTGATGGCAGCAGCAAGAACTGATCATGTCCTGTGTGTTGTAGATCCTTGATGATTGCTGCTGCTCTCCCATGGCAGTCTTCCATATAAATTTTCTCAAGGTGGAGATTGTACCTTCTCCCCATGTCTACACGGGTTTCCTTTGGGTGCTTCAATTTCCTCCCTCATTTCAAAAACATATGGGGTTCTGATTTGGGGTATTAACGCGGCACAGTCCAAGAGCTGAAAGGCTGCACTATATATCTAAATTTAAAATTCCTCTTAAATATGGGAAAGCTATTTTCCAACATGGCTTCTTACGGTCTTTCTCTCCACATTGACACGATGTACAGGATTGTCGTTTGAAGGGGGCTCGCAAAATTGTTGAGGACCCCATCCCACACACAACATCTTTCAGCTACTTTGTCAGGGAAGAGATACAGGAGTATAGGAGAAAGCACCATCATGCTGAGATGTAGCCTCTTCCCACAGATAGTGTGACTGCTGAATGGCTGGTGAACTACTCATACGAACCATCTGAGACGCTTCTATTAATTCAATGATATTTATTTATTTTTCTAATTAATTTTTATTAATTTTATAAATTACTCATATGCGTAGTATCTTTGTCTGTATATGTATTTACATGTTTTAACACTGAGGACCAGAGAATACTGTTTCCTCTGGTTGTACTTCCACCATCAAATGATTAAAAACTTGAGTAAAACATGAAAGTTTGCAAACACTACGAGTGAAGTAAAAACACAAAGCTGGGGAAACTCAGCACGTCAATCAGAGTACCTTACAATGCAAAGATAAAGATACATAACCAACATTTCAGGCTTGAGCCCTTCATCAAGCAAAATGTAGGTAGATGCCAAACAGAATGGTGGGTGGGGAGGGTTAGGGGGACAAGCACAGTCGCACAAGCAGGAGATAAAGAGATGGGATAAGGGAAGGAGGGCATACCAGCAAACAGGGGTAGGAGAGATGGACCTGTGAATGGAGAGGGTAGTGGTGGAGAGCTGGAGGAAAGTCAGAGGGATGGAAAAGAAAGGGAAAACAGGGAGTAGGCTGGCAGAAATTTGATGTTAATGCCATTTGGTTGGAGTGCCTGGACAGAACATTAGGTGTTGCCCCTCCTGGATATGGATAGCAATAATAAACGTGAACTTGGCTTGAACTTATGATTCTCAGAACAGAAGGAATTGAAACAGGAGTGCCAATCAGGGTCTTATCACTGCTGTCATTCAATAAGATCAGTTAATTAGTGCCTCTTTGCAGAACTCTCTCCAAATTTCTTCATTCCTTTTTAATCTAAAAAAACCTATTTCTGTCTTGAATATACTGAGTGCATTTGGATAGAGGTTCCCAATTATTCATTATCTCTGAGTAAAGAAAAGTCTTCTCTCCATTCTGAATAGCCAGCCTTGCAGGCATTGCAAGTTCATCTTCTATAAACCAACTAACTCCCACAGTTATCTCAACCACACCTCTTCACACCCTGTCTCCTGAAAGGATTCTATTGCTTTCTCTCAATTCTCTGCTGCATCTGCTCCCAGGATGAAGACCTCCATTTTATAACATTTCAGATGTCTTCCTTCAGATAAAATTTAAAAAAAAGTCTGGGAACAGGGCCTACAGCTTTTATTTCCTGAAGAAACTTGGAATGTAATTTGCAAATAGGTTAATACCTCTTCTTTATGTGCCTGCTACTCTCTCCTACAATTTAAAGCTGTCCTTGGGCTCACATGCCCATGATATATTTCATCATTGTAATAAATGCAATAATGGAGATGCTTCATAATTCATATGTTGTGAACATGCCAGAGACTTGAGAAATATTGGATCAAAGTATTTCATACTTTCACTGCACTTTTTAAAGTTAATTTTAAACCAAATCTCTTAACTGCTTTATTTGATATGGTTGGAGAGAGTGACATAATGTTAGTGACATCTGAGCTGCATGTATTAGGTTTTATTTCTCTTTTGGCTAGGTGAGTGGTATTGCTCAGATGCAGGGACGTTACCTTGCCTAATTATGCTAAATGGCTATGTGATATCATGTCATGTTTAAACATAAGAGAAGATTAGAGGCTCAATTTCCGATTAGAATTCAAAAATTTTCAAACACCGTGGGGAGCCTTTTTGAGTTAATTTTATAATCTTTGATTTGTTTTGAAGGTAGAACTGTTGACCAATGAGGTAATTTAACATTTTAATAAAAATTCTGATGGTTTTCTTTTTCTTTTTCTTGGTAGTGGGTTTAGATTTTCCTTTTTTTAATAATAAAATATTATAATATCAATACAATCGTAGTTGTGGCTTTCTCTTATAGTCGAGGATGATGGCCTTCATTTCATTGATCCCACAGAGCAAAGGTGGCTGTGCGTTTATTTGTTTAATGTGTACTTGATGTTGCACTCCAAGAAGCAGACGATGCTTTGCAAATCAATCAACTAATTCCAGTGGCATGAAAACCATTATGATTGGAGCTGATGGATTTGCTGCAGCCTTCATCCGTCTTCACAGCCATTGAATTCAGTATAAATTCATTTGCCAATTCCATCATTGAGGACTTAGTTGGATTGTTTTTTGTCAGGGACCTCACCCTTGACCTGGCCACCATGGATGATCCTACCAGGAGAATAGCTCCAGTCAGCAGTACTCTCAGGATTACTGGACCACACAAGCTTCTCCACCAAAACAAGGTAAAAATCCACGGAGAAGATACAATACAACAGATCAATACAATATAATCTGATTAAAATGTGGGGTTCCTTGGATGCAATTTCTGATTTAAGTGTAATGTATCTTTTTGAATTTTATGGCAGCCCACCATGGTGGCAATCTGGCCTGTGCTTTGGGTGGTGAGTGCAATCAAAAGCCAGCAGTCCGCACAGTGGCACTGGCTCCAGAAGGCAAACCAGTGGACGAATGGCAAGGGTAAGGGCCAGCAACCCCAAAATGGCGCTGGCCTCACTGCACAGCCAACAGACAGGGACAGCACGTGGGAAGAAGGGATTGTTATGTAAGAAGGTACCCACATGTGAGAAACCCGCTTTTGTTATGCTGGCCATTACATCAGCAAAAGGTGGAAATGGTGGGAACGTGAACAATATAAAAGTTGGGCTTGAGCCCCCAATAAAACAGAGCTATACCTGACTACACTTGTGTGTGTGTGTGTGTGTGTGTGTGTGTGTGTGTGTGTGTGTGTGTGTGTGTGTGTGTGTGTGTGTGTGTGTGTGTGTGTGTGTGTGTGTGTGTGTGTGTGTGTGGGTAAGGGTGTGTGCCTTTCTTCGCATAGCGTGCGGCTACAATAAATCCATATGTACTCTATATTTTTGGATGTGAAATTTCAATGTTAATAAAAATATTGAAAAAGGAAAAGAGATGTCTCCCTTCAGAAAATGTGAATTCTCCTCTGCTGCCAATAACTCAGCTCTTACATGCAATTTTTAAAATTTCCCATACATCTGCTTTGGCCCCTTCTATGCTGAGATGCAACAAGGACAGGATTACACTTGTCCTCACCTACCACCCTACTAGCTTCTCCATCCAACTCATTATCCTCCTCAATTTCTGCCACCAACAACTAGATCCCACCTCGAGATCCATCTTTCTCTCCCCTTCTCTCTCTCCACTTCCTTAGGGACTGCTTTCTCTGGGTCTCCCTTGTCTACTCATCCCTTCTCATGAATTACCCCTTTGGACCTAACCCTGGGATTGTAAGAAATTCTATACTTACAACCTGCACCTCCTCTCTCATCACTACATGGGATCCCAAAATGTCCTTCCAACTGAAACATTACTTCATTCATGAATCTGCAGGGGTCATTTACCCCACCCGGCATCGATGCTCCAGCCTTCTCTGTATCAGGGAGCCTGGACACAGTCTGTGAGATAATTTTGTTCACTTACCCATTTGTTACCCATAACTTTTAATTCCTCTATTATTCAAAAAAAATCTCTACCTGTGTCGTATGTACATTTACTGAGGCAGCTTCTATTGCTTAATTGGACAGAGAATTCACTACACTCTGGGAGAAGCAGGGTTCTTGTGGGATTAATTTCTGGGATAGGTTGGGCTTATTCTCCATGGAGTGAAGGAGGTGGAGAAGTGACCTGACAGAGGTATGTAAAATTATGAGGATATATGGTCATGTATCAACCTCCCATGGTTGAGGTATGACAAAATGGATGGGATGGTCTTAAGATGAGAGGATGGAGATTTAGAGTGAATTTTAAGAGACCATTTTTTATACAGAGCAGATGTTATGATGGAACAAGGTGCAATCCCTACAGATCAGACACATTAAGACAGACACTTAAATATGTAGATGGGCTAGAAGGTTGGCATGGACATTGTAGGTTGAAGAATCAAACATCTCTCTGTTTCTATAACATTGATGTTGATATTGAACCTATTCACTGTATGTATTCACAGAGTGACTAGGTATTTCTGACTAGTGAGCTTACTAAATTACCAGCTCTGAACTTAAACAGAAACTCCAAATTCCTGGTTCTTTTCTTTTTCAGCTTGATGTCTGAGAATGTTTTTCTTTAGCTGGAGAGGAAACCACTTGGTGAGTGTGGGAACCCCCTGTCATAATTAAACATGTGTGCATATGCTGTTATTAATGGACTATTTAATGGGTCTCCCCAAAAAATGAAATAAAAAAATAATAACAAGAATTAAATTCTTGATATGTCACTGCCTGTGGAGGATCTTTACTCTGCTAAAATAGCAAGGATCTCCTAGTGGTCAGCCATTTCAATATCCTTCCCATTCCCAGACCAACATGTTTCTTCATGACTTCATGTATTGCTAGGTTGATTCGAGGAATATCACCTTCTATTCCATCTTGTTATTCTTCAACTAGACAGCATCAATATAGTGCTCCAATTTCTGAAAGCATCCTTTCCCCCCACCCTGCTTTCTCTTATTTCCCTGGCCTCAATCTTCCTTCTCTTTCTCCTCTCCAACTCTCCATAGCTGCCTGTCACCTACACCATCCTTCCTCCTGCTTACACTCCCTTCTTTTCCTTCCTCCTATCAAAGAGCAATTTTCTCAGACCCCTGATCTTTCTTCCTATCATCAGCTCCTTTCTTTTCTGCCTCTCCCCCCACCCCAATCTGTATTCATTTATCATCTGCTAGCATGGGTTTCTGCTCCTCCCTTTAACCCAATCCTCTTATTTGGGTATCTGCCTGGTTCTTGATATTCCTGATGAAGGGCTTTCAACCCAAACATTGACTGTCTTTTGCTTTTCATGGAAGCTGCCTGACCTGCTGAGTTTCTTCCGCACATTTTTTGTTTACAGCTCTGCCTGTGGGGTTGGCCATTACCCAGGAAAGTCAGTTTTCTGAAAAATGCTTGCTGTAGGGTTCAGGTGAAAGGATAATCCCTAGTTATGTGGATGCTCATAATAAGATTCAAATGAGCTGCATTTTACTGTAGCTGTCAATTGTATTGGAGGGGCAATATCTCTACAGCTGCTGTGTCTAAATCTAATTCATCTGATGCTATTTTGTGCATTTAACAGCTTGAGTCCTACAGTAAACATAATAATGTTATCCGGTGAAACTTTCACCATGCCAAAATAAGACAAATTTTATGCTCATTCCAGATGTAGAAGATGTAATTTTTACAAAATTGATGCTGGCCATACACATTATAAGTTAGAATCATAATTAAATATACAGGAGCCGTGACGCAAAAAAAATCTTCAGCCACAGGTAAAGTTTAATAAAATCATCTCGAAAATGCCAATTGCAAAATTGTATTTCACTGATTAAAATGGAATTCCATTTAATTGAGCAATATATTAATTTACTTTACAGTGATTAATTTCTCATCCTTTTAATTGTAAACATCTGTGATCCTCTGAGGGGTTGAATAATAATAAATATATCAGTTAAGTAGGAAAGTCTGCAGATGTTGTAATTGTAGTGCAATAGACACAGTGTTGCATCCAAAGTTCAAAGTTCAGATTTATTGTCAGAATGCATACATATGCAATCCTAAGATTCTTTGTCCTACAGGCCAGGTAGAATTTCTACTTATTGGTAGTACAAAAAAAAACTTTATTCAAGAAAAGATACGTATACAAAAGAGAGAAATGTAAAAAAAAAAGAAATGTTAGCTAAATACTTACCAAATTTAATTAATATGGATTAAGCAGGGTATGTTTAAAAAGCGACAATTTGCTGATAATGTTGCCAGATTCATTTAATTCATTTAGCTCAGAAAAGGGGTGACATCTGTGGCAGTAGCATTCGATGCAGAGAAGGCTTTTGATAGGTTAGAATGGATTTTTTGTATAAAGTTTTAGAAAAGTTTGGCATTGGACCAACATTTATAAATTAGGTTTAAATTTTATATAAAAATCTGCCTGAAAGGTGGTGACTAATGGACAAATTTCTACTCCTTTTAACTTAACTAGATCAAATGGACAGGGATGTCCTTTATCGCCAGCTTGGCGCCTCACAGTTCGGCGGGCAGCAACCTCCTTTGAAGAAGACCGCAGAGCCCACCTCACTGTCAAAAGACAAAGGAGGAAAAACCCAACCCCCAACCCCAACCAACCAATTTTCCCTTGCAACCGCTGCAACCGTGTCTGCCTGTCCTGCATCGGACTTGTCAGCCACAAATGAGCCGGTAGCTGACGTGGACATTACCCCTCCATAAATCTTCGTCCGCGAAGCCAAGCCAAAGAAAAAAGAAAAGAAGTTTATTTTGGCAATAGAGATTTTAGCACAATTAATAAAACAAGATTTTATGATTAAGGGTATAAGGGTTAATCAAGAAAAATACAAAATAAAATTGTTTGCTGATGTTGTTCTGGTTTATTTATCAGACCCTATGAATTTGCTGGGTCAATTTCATATAAGATTGGAAGAATATGGTGAAGTATTTTGCTATAAGATTAATTGGGATAAAAGTGAAATTTTGCCTTTAGTTAAGGGTGACTATACTCAATGTAAAAAGACCATGTGATTTAGGTGGCCAGATGCTGGAATTAAATTTTTAGGTATTGGGTCGATAACAATTTAAATAATTTATATAAATTGAACTATTTACCATTACTTAATAAAATTAAATAGGATTTGAATAGATGGAATAATCTACATATAACTTTAGTAGGTAGAGATAATTGTATCAAGATGAATATTTCCCTAGAGTTCAATATTTTTTTCAGTTGATTCCTCAAAATTTTTATTGAAGACTTTAATATGAGTGTTAGAAAGTTTTTAATGGAGAGGGAAAATGCCAAAGGTTTCTTTGGAAAAATTAACTTGGAAGTTTAAATTGAGAGGTTTACAATTTTCCATGTTAAGAATTATTATACAGCAGCTCATTTGAGATTTGTTCGTGTACTGCTTGGTGTAAATAAAATTCCTGCTTGGATTAATATTGAACTTAGTAAAATAGAAGAAATTAATATACAGGATTTTATCTACAAGTGGAATTCAAAATTATTGGTGGAAAGTAGAGTTATGCCCATTTTGAAATATTTGATTGAATTATGGAATAAAATCAATTATGAAATGAGTACAAAAGGTTTAATTACATGAAAAATGCCTTTATGTCAAAATAGACATTCCATTTTCTATGGATAATCAATTTCTGAGGATTTGGATGTGGATGGCTGTTGAGAGAAAAGAAGATTGTTTGAAGCTGGAAGATTTAATACCTTTGAATGAATGAAGAATAAATTTAATGTGCCAAATAATACTTTTTCCTGCTATTATCAAGTTAAGGCTTTTTTGACTGATAAGATAGGTCTTAGTTTGACATTATCTATCTGGAGTGAATTGAAATTACTGATTCATAACAGTAATGTGAATAAATCCATCTCTGTAATGTATAATTTACTTCAAAAGAATGTCCCTAAAATAGAGGTACATAAATCGAGATTAAGATGGTGTGGATTTAAATGGACAAATAGATGAGAAAGATTGGATGCAATTATGTAGAGATAATAGTTTTAGGTATAGGTTGATTCAATACAATTTTTTGCATCAGTTATATTTGACTCCTCAAAAATTAAAAAAAAATTGAACCCTATATAATCAGATTAATGTCCTAAAGTTAAACATTTTTGGCTGGAAGATGGAAATTTTTATGAAATGAAGAACAGGGGTTATGTTCCCACAGGAACTAATGTACTTTTGTTGGGCAATATTAGGACTATAAGACCTAAATTGAAATTACCTATCCATCAAATTGAATTTGTATAAATTGCTTTAGCAGCTTCTAGGAAGTGTACAGCTGTTACTTGGAAATCAGACATAGATTTCGGGATAGAAAGATGGCATGCAGAGCTTTATAGATGTATTCCACTTGAGAAGATTACATAATTTATGAAATAAATATCAGGTGTTTTGGAAAATGTGGCACCCATATTTGAAAAATGTGGGTATGAATGTTTAATACACTCTCTGAAGACCCCATCTCTTGGTAACCTCCAGCATCATTACATTTTTAGAAAACTTTACATTTATAGTTTAATCTCTTGACATTCTCCAGTTTTTTTTCTCTTTTATCTTTTCTATTTTCTTTCTCTTTTCCTTTTTTGGGGATTGCAGAGGGAGGGAGTGGGAGGGGGATTTTGAATACTACATGTGTAAATTTTGGAAGTTTTTTATTGGAAGAAATGTATTTGCTGTTGTATTTAAAAACGGTTAAATAAAATATTCAAAAAAAAGAAAGAAATATAAGCAATCAGATCAATACAGCAAAAATTTCAATAATTAATAAAGAGTCCTTAAATGAACCTCTGATTGAGTTTGTTGTTTAGTGGTCTGATGGTGGAGTGGTAGCAACTGTTCCTGAACATGGCAGTATGAGTCTTGTAGCACCTATACATTTTACTGATGGCAGCAGCGGGAACAAAGCATGTTGTGGGTGCTCTAGTTTCTTAATGATTGCTGTTGCACACCGCTGGCA
The DNA here is from genome assembly GCF_036971445.1 of Narcine bancroftii. Classification (NCBI taxonomy): domain Eukaryota; kingdom Metazoa; phylum Chordata; class Chondrichthyes; order Torpediniformes; family Narcinidae; genus Narcine; species Narcine bancroftii. The sequence goes on from NC_091472.1 coordinate 58,424,829, forward strand.
GCGTTCCTAGTCAATTTTCTCTATGGTATGGAAAGTTTTCCCTGCAATGCACTGGGCTATGTCCACTTAGAGGTACTGGTTCCACCATACCAGGCTGTGATGCAACCAGTCAGCACACTTTCCACTACCAGTACACATCTATAATAGAGGTTTGCAAAGTTTTTTGATGTCACACCAAACCTCCACAAACTCCTGAGGAAGTAGAGGTGTTCACAGGTGGGGTTCTCCATGATATTAGTGTGTTGGATCCAGAAAAATTCCTCCAAGGTAGTGACTCCAGGAATTTAAATTTGCGCACCCTCTCCACCTCTGATCACCCACTGGGTCATGCACTCTGGATTTGCCTTCCTGAAGTCCACAATCAGCTCTTTGGTTTGGCACCAGCCAGTATTAACTAAAAAAAACACACCCTTGCCTCTTTCTTTGCTAGAATTTGAGTTCTGATCCAGTCTGTGGTTGTTAGGCCCTTTCATGCCAGGTCTCCACCCGGAGGCTAGCCTCAAGCATGGAGGTAAAACATAAAACTTATCTTTCATGGAGCAGCCCTAAAAGGCTGGTCCTGCACCGCATTCATGTTGAGCGTTGCCTCATAGCACCCTCCGGAGCCAATTGAGGTGGGGCGACAGGTGCTGTAGCACCACCCGCCATAAATACACAGCAGAGCAATGGCCGTCTTCCCTACCCTTAATCCTCCATGCAGCTGGAACCACTCTGTGTTTCCTAGAACAGTTCCAGCTGTGTGGGGGATTATGGGTAAGGAAGATGGTCATTACTCTGCCACATTTTGAGTGGAAGAAAGTAGCCCCGAAGGCCGAAGCGGCCCAGTAAGGCTGTCACAGCCCATATTGACTGCCCCCGACAGCTGGCCCTGCCTTGATGGCTCCTGCTGGCCGCCCCTGCCCTGACGGCTCCCGCTGGCCGCCCCTGCCTTTGAGGGTGTCAAGGAGGGAGAGGGGTGAGTGGGGAGATGGCTTGTGGGCTGACAGTGTCATCAACCGGCCCCTAACCAGCCGCTTGCAGCGGAGCGCAGCACTCCACTGATTATCTATCACTGAGAGGGATTGCAGTCAGCACCTTGGAGCCGACTATGGAGCATTCAGGAAGGTAAGTCTCCCGACGTAAGGGCAGAGAATCTCTGCCTTTACAGTTGGGCTTTTTCTTTGCATGAAAGCTGACTTTTTATACAACCCACTATCGTGATATTGTCAACAAATTTATGGATGATGTTGTTGTCGTACTGTGTCATGGATGTAAAGCGATTACTGCAGCCCTGTGGTGCTCCAGTTCTGATGGAGATTGTGAGCAGATGTTCTTCCCAATCCACATTGATTGAGGTCTGGAAGTGAGGAAATCCAGGATCCAATTACACCAGGGGTGAGCAATCTTTGATCATGTGTGGGGCCAGATGGTGTGTCAGCGGTTGAGTGGTGGGTCACGCTGATGTTACCACAAATGAAATAAATACTGAAACACAGACATTATGTGATTTAAGTTTTTGATTGTCTCTGCTTGAAGGATGTAATGTACAATGTATGAACATAACAATCCACAGAAAAAGTTCGAGCAATGAGATCATCCATATTCTTTCCAAAAAAACTCTAATGGATGCAATTCAATTCAGGGAAAACATCTTCAAATCTGGAAATACAGCAAAAATCAGGAATTAGTCATTAAAATGACACAATTTAAAAAATTCAAAAGGAGAAAAATTAGTAACAATGAAAAGAAAATAGCTAACTCCAAGGCAGCAGATCAATCAGTGGGAAACTTGAATTTGTTTGTTGTTTTAAAGGATTTCGTTATTGGGTGACATAGTTGTGGATGCCAATTGCAAGACATCATTTAAATAGGCATTAGTCATATTTGTTCTCAAATGGTTCTCAGTGTACTTCATTTTTGAAAACAGTTGATCACACTGCCAAACGGACAGTGACTTGACACGACGCGAATTTGACATGACTCGAATTCGACACAATGCAACATAACTCTGACACAACATGACAGGACTCTGACTCAGAGCAATGCAGATTTGACGCAACGTGACGAGATGCGAATTTGACACTGCATGGATTTCACAGGATGCATATGTGACACATCATGAAGCGAATTGAATCTATGTGACGTGAATTTGACTTCTTTTGTACTACTTTTGCTTTGGACTGCAGGCCAGATAAATTTGGATTGCAGGCCGGATCCAGTTGCCCACCCCTGAATTACGCAGTTGGGTATTGAAGCCCACGTCTTGGAGTTTGCTGGTCAGTTTTGAGGGGATGATACAATTGAATGCTGAACAGTAATCGATTAAGAGCATGGTGATATATGCATCTTTACTGTATAGGTGTTCCAGGGCTTTGTATAGAGCCACTGAGATGGCCTTTGCCTGTTGCTGTTAAGGCAAATTGGAACAGATCTGAGTCACCGCTCAGACAGGAGCTGATGTGCTTCAATACCAGCTCCTCAAAACATTTCTTCAAAGTGGATTTGCGTGCCACTTGTCGGTAGTCATTTAGGCAGATTACCACATTCTTCATGGGCCTCCTTGAATTAATTGGGGACCATTCCCTGCTGAAATGAGAGGTTGAAGATATCCATGAATAGACTGGTAAATTGGTCAGCACAAGTTTTCAGTACCCGGCCGGGTTCTCCATCCAGATCGGATGCTTTACTTGGATTCACTATCCTGATGGCAGCCTGTACATCATCCTCAGATATTGACAGAAGAGGATCATCAGGGCACATGGGGGTGCACAGTGGGTCTTCCTTGTTCTGGTGATCCAATTATGTGTAGAAGGCATTGTTCATCTGTGAGTGAAACTTTGCTGTCTCCTACTGCACCAGAATTGGTTTTATAGCAGCTTATGTTATTTACATCCTGCCACAGCTGTCAGGTATCCTTCGTTGTTTCCATTCTCATCCAGTGTCTCCATTTTGCCTGGGAGACAGCTGTTCAAGGGTCATACCTGCTCCTTGTGTAGTGATGGATCTCTAGATTTGAATGCCTGTGATCTGACTCTCAACAGGTTCCAGATTTCATTGTTCATCCAGAACCTCTGGTTGGGGAAAACTCTGAACAATTTGCTGGGGACACACTCCACGTCAGCTATTGTGATAAACTGCGACAGCCCTGGTTTAATCATTCAGATCCTCCACTGACTTGAGACAGTTCTTCAAGTGCTCTTTAGCCTCCCGCCGCCACCTTCTGGCTTTCCTGATCAATAAGTCCATAAGACATAGGAACAGAAATAGGCTATTCAGCTCATCACGTCTGCCCCACCATTTAATCATGAGTTGATCCATTTTCCCTCTTGCGCCACCGTCTGGTCTTCTCCCCATAACTTTTGATGCCCAGGAGCTCAATCTCTGGCTTAAATACACCCAATGACCTAGTGTCCACAACAACCTGAGGCAACAAAATCCATAGATTTACCACCTGGCTAAATAAGCCAGATTTCTCTGGAGCTTCTCTTTTTTGGCTGTTGGTATGAAGGCAGAAGGAGCACAGCCAGGTGATCTGACTTGCCAAAACATGTCTTGGAAAAGAATGGTAAGCCTTCCTTAACCTAGTACAGTAGAGATCAAGTGTGCTCAGACCTCTGGTTTAGCAAGTTACATGCTGCTTGTAAATGGGCAGGGATTTCTTGAGACGGGCCTGTTTAAAGCCACTGACTCTGATTTGTAGTGTGTGGGGTGGGCAGACTCTTGTTTCCTGACCACAAGTGTCCATTTGTAATTGGCATCAGGAGGGATATAAACCCTGGTAAGAATCACTGATGAACACTCAGGGTAGGTAGAAGGATCTGCATTTAATCGAGATTTGCTCTTGACCTCAACGTCCATGCACCAGCCAGTACTGACTAAAAGCACACACTTGTCCCCCTCTTTCTTTGCTAGAATCTGAGTTCTGATCCAGTCTGTGAATTGCAAAATCCCCTGGTCGGTTCACAGAAGCCGGTATGCTTTCTGTTAGCCAGGTCTTAGCCAGGTCAAACAACTGAGATTTGCCTCACTTCTCTTTGATAAAGCAGCCTTGCCTTGAGGTCAACAATTTTATTTTATAATACCCATAGGAAGTAAAGAGAAACAAATGTTTAACTGGGTCTTTTGGTCAGGCCCGAAACATTGCTTATATCTCTTTGCTTCCTCTAGATGCTGAATTTCTCCAACACTTTTGTATATTCCAATTAACCATCAGTCCCAACATTGTTGCGACGAGGCAACCTTACTCTCAATGAATTGATCGTTTCCATTAGAATGTGATTATAATGTGAGACAGTGCCTGAGCAAATGTTTCTGTAAATGAGTAGACATTAACAGAACATCTATTTACTGAAAAATTACTTAGAAGGCTCTATGTTGGAGATGAATTTCCCTCAAGCAGTACAATACATCATTCAATTGTTTAATGCCTTGGGATTGGAAGGAGATTGTGGGTTATATTAGATGTCGCATAATATTTTTTGTAGCAACTGACAATGTTGATGTGTTGAAAATGGAACTGAATTAGTTACCAAGTAACAATAGGGTATGCGAGTAAATGATTACGGAAGATTGCTGGTGGCATGGTTTTAATTTTACTGGCATTGGAACGAAGCAGAGTGGGGAATATATAGAATGTAGACATACAATAGACTGCAGATGCGGGACTTTGAGGCTGAACGCACTCCGCAGGAGGAACTTAAGGAACCAATGAGAGAAAAGGAATGGTCGACATTTCGAGCCGAAGCCCTTTATCAAGACTGGAGTGATGTAATGGAGAAGCCAGTGAGAATAGGGTGAGAGGGATGGAATAGGAGTCCTGTGTAGGGTTGGTGAAGCAGGTGGAGGTGGAACATAATAGAGAGAAGACAGGAGCAAGAAAAACAGAGGGTTAGGTGGAGGGAGATGAGTTATACAAAGTGAAATGTGTGATCAGAAGATAAAGGCTGTCTGTACTGGAATCTAATAAGATCAGATGGCTTACTTGGCTCTTGTCAGTGTTGGCTGTTCATTTGACCTCATTTCAAATTTGTGTCATAGAGTCTTACAGCATGGAAACAGGCCCTTCGGCCCAACTTGCTCATGCCAACCAAAAACGTCCCATCCTCACTAGTCCCAGCTGTCCGCGTTTGGCCCAAGTTTGCTAAACCTATCCTATTTGTATTTCAGTCAGACTATTTCTTAAACATTGCAGTAGTGTCTGTGTCAACCATTTCCTTCAGCAGCTTGTTTCATACACCCACCACGCTTTGTGTAAAAAAGAAATTCCAGTCAGATTCTTATTAAATCTCTCCCTCCTCATCTTAAACCTAGATCCTTTGGTTCTCTATTCTCACTATGTGCACACCTATTAGTCTGTTAGCTTGTCCTCCTTTCTCTTCCTTCCTCCTCTCCTCTCCTCCCCCTTCTCCCTTTGTATTTAGGTACCCACCTGTTTCGAACAGCCATCAAGAATAGCATAGTAACCAGACAAAGTGATGAAGTGTTTTGAAAGGCTGGCATTGAGCAGTGAAGTGGATCCGTTCCAGTTTGCCTCTCATAGCAACAGGTTTACGGCTGATGCTATCTCACTGGCTCTACACAAAGCCCTGGAACACCTGGACAGTAAAGATGCAATAATCAGGATGCTCTTTATCAACTATAGTTTGGCATTTAACACCATCATCCCCTCAAGATTGATCAGAAAACTCCAAGACTGGGACTCAACACTCCACTGTGCAATTGGATCATGTATTTCCTCATCTCCAGATCACAATCAGTGAGGATTGGTAAGAATATCTCCTTTGCATTCTCCGTCAGTACAGGAGCACCACAGGGCTGTAGTCTTAGCCCCCTGTTCTACTCACTTTACACCTCTGACTGTTTGGCTTAGTATGACAATAACACCATCTACACATTTGCCAACAATACCAAGGTAGTGGACTGTATAAAAATGGCACCGAATCAGCACATAGGAGGGAAATTGAAAATGTGGCAGAATAGTGCACCAACAATAACTTTACATGGATGTTGACTTCACGAAGTGAAAGCAAGAGGTTTATGATCCAGTGATCATTGGGGATCAGAAGTGGAGAGGGAGAGCAAATGTAAGTACTTGGGAGTCACTATCTCAGTGGATCTTTTCTGGACCCAACACACTAATGGCATCATAAAGAAACACATCAGCACCTCAGGTGTTTGTGGAGGTTGGGCATGACATCAGAAACCCTGGAAAATTTCTGCAGATGTGTGTTGGAATATGTGCTGGTCAGCTGCAACATGGCTTGGTATGGGGACATCAATACCCCTGGGTGTAAGGCCCTCCAAAAGGTAGTGGACATAGCCCAGGACATCACAGTGAAACCCTCCCCACCATCGAGAACATTTACAGGGAACACTGCCGACAAAGAGCAGCAGCAATCATCAAGGATCTACACCACCCAGCACACACTCTGTACTCGCTGTTACCATCAGAAAAGAGGTACAAGTGCCATAAGAATTGTTCCATCAGGTTCAGAAACAGCTGCTACTCCTCCACCATCAGACTCATAAACAACAAACTCAATCAGGGACTCATTTAGGTCTTTTACTTTTGCATTTATTGATTATTTTTATTTTCTCTGCATTCCACAATCAGTGTGTTTACATTTTGTTATCTGTTTACAGTTCTTTATTTGTTTACATGGGTACATTGTGTCCAAATGTTTTTTGCATTACCAATAAGTGGTAACTCTGCATTGCCTGCAGGAAAAAAAAGAATCTCAAGGTTACATGTGATGACAATAAATGTTCTCTGACAATAAATCTGAAATCTGACTTCCTGTGGATGCTACGTGGCCTGCTGAATTTCTCCAGCATACTTGTGTATTTCACTTGTCCTCCAGCATTTGCAGATTTTCTTGTTTAACTGGCTTTCAATTCTCCTTCTTTTGGCAAAATTTTAAATTTTCATATAGCTTTTAAATAATGTTGGAAGAAACCACCTTCAAACTGTACATGTGGCACAGATTTATATTGGAATTTCATTGAATGACTTTCTATCTGTTCATTATAAATTGTCAGAAAACTCCAATATTAAAGGGCACATTTCTTTCCCATGTGGCAGAGTATATAGATATGTTTTGGGGAGATAAATTGGGAAAGGTTTGTCACATACAAACACTTTAAAACAAATCTTATTTAAAATACTGGAGCTCTTCCCCATGTTAGACATGACGGGGCCAGCAGTCTTTGCAAGAGCTTTGGAGAGTGCTCAAAAGACTTCACTAATGGATTGTTGTTTACAAAAAGGCAATAGATGAAAAACTTGTCGGAGCCACTTCTGCCTGGAAGAGAACTTGCTGTTCTAAGAGGGTCATGTGGTTTTGTAGGCAGAGAGAATCAAACAGGTTTTGTGTGTGTGTGTGTGTGTGTGTGTGTGTGTATGTGTGTGTGTGTGTGTGTGTGTGTGTGTGTGTGTGTGTGTGAGAGAGAGAGAGAGAGAGAGAGATCTCTTCTACAGTGTTACAGCCAGCAACAGCAGCTGGGACTGGAAAAGAACAAGCTGGCAAGCTTGTGGAAAACCCCAATTGGAAAACGTGTTGTGAGTTCTTAATTCAGCCTGGTCAAAGTCCTTGTGGTTCATGCAAGAGGAGAGAACTGGCTGTCTAATATTTCACTTGGAATTAGAGAAACAAAAAGGTGCTCTGTGGTGATTTGAAAGAAAGAGGTTATCATCTGAAGAACCCTGAAGAGGCAAGTTTTGTCAAAAAGACACTCGAGTGGTTGATGGAAATACACAGTTGTGCATGTCTGGAACAACAAATCTCTCTCTGAAAACTGACACAAACCTTCCTGAGCGGTAATCATTTACCTTTCAAGCACCGAAGCCCGGTCAACTTTATAAATGTTAAATTCTGTGCACAGTATTAGAATTGCCTGCAACCAGTGAACTTGGAGGAATGAGAAGTGAGATTGGACTGTGAACCAAAGAACTTTTCTGAACTTACACACACATATTACATACAGGTGCGCTTAGAATTAGAAGGGGGTTAAGTTAGGTTAGTTGAGTCAATCGTGATAAGTTAAAGTGTGATTCTATTTTCATGTTTAAAGATAATTAAAAGCAACTTTTGTTTAAGTAACCATTTGTCTTGGTGACTATCTATTGCTGCTGGGTTTTGGGGTCCCCTGGGCTCATAACATCCACCATTATCAGACTACCTCACACTTGCAAAATAATGTTGCCTTTACTCCATTAAAACTGATCTCTCATTGCAACTTTACTCTTGGTACTATGTTTTATTCTGCTGTTCTGGCTTTCTGTATAGTTCACAAAACAAATTTTCATTATATCATGGCATATGTGACAATAAGCATGAACTTGAACATCCTCAAAAATAACTTTTTCTTTCAGAGCTGCTCTATGCACACTCACATTATTCCCATCAAATGGAGAAGCACCTTGTGCATATAACAAGACACTTGTTACAAACTCAATCAGAAAGTGGAAATTTTCACATTTGATCCAGTTGCTAGGAACAAATTTTTATTGTGGAGATTTAGGGACTGAAAAGGTCTACCATTTTGCTTCACATTCCTGTGTTTCATTTGTGATCATGCTTGTTGATGATTGCACATACTCCATGGCATTCAGCAATTATATTGCCATCCTTCAGCCTAGCCATGTACTTCACGACTTAACTCATCTGCAGCTACAATCCCTGACCCCTGTGACATTTGATCTCCACATCTTCCAACCTCTTCCCCATCCCAGCTGCCCACACGACCACCACAGCAACCAACACCGCAACCAACCTTTGAGCACTTGATCCACTCCCACTAACTCAATTAGTAAATCCTGTGTCCCTACACCCTCATCCTCTTTGCTGTGCAACCTATGTTGTGCTGCGTGAGTGAAAAGAAGGATTTCAAATGCTATTTATGGCAATATTTTGCCTTGCATGCTGAGAGGTTTTGCAGTGACAGACATTAAATAAATATTTGATAATGTGCCTTTGCCAGATGTCACAAAATTTATTGACCTTTCCTATTTAAGAGGTGTTTCTTTTTTACTAATTGTAAGTTTAAAAGTAAAATTTCTGACCATAATTATTTTTTCACAAAATCTGCCTGTGGAGACAAGCCTGAAGTTTGTTCCTTGTGCATTTAAGTTAGGTTAGTTGAGTGCTACTTTGGAATATTTATTGTCAATAGAGCAAAATAGCACTGGTACTGTTTATCAAGTTGGGTGCAGGATAAAGAGCTGGACAGGATCCTGGTTTTATTACTGAAAATGATATTATGTTAAATTGTTTTTTTTCAAAAAACAATTTTTTTTTCAAGTTGTCCTTACTTAATATCCAAAAATTACAACTCTGTCTCGGAGACGTTTTATCCAGTGGCATCAGATGCAGTGCATTTTGGTTGGTTGAGGGAGGTGTAAGCATGCTCCTTGGATACCATATCTCATTTTGTCTGTCATACTTGGGGACGCTGGAGCTTTCATTCAATGTCTTCTATCTTGAATCCACTGTTACACTGGGAAGTTATGATGGTTGTGGAAGCTCTTTGCACAATGAATGGTACATTTGTCTTCCTCTCGATGAGTGGGGAACATGAGGCACTGAATACTTGAAGGCTCAGACATATTGACTTTTCACAATTGGAAAGGAGAGGATTTATTGCATTCACATTGCCATGAGGCAACAGCTCATCGCAAATAATTCTACCAGAATTAGGAGGGATTTCACTCTCTAAATGGTCATATTTCTGTGACAACAAACACAATACCTGTATTATTATGTTTGTATAATAATGAACTACATTTCCCACTTGTGCAGTTGGTGAGGGGAATGAAAAGTAGACTATGACAGAAGTCGAATGCATTGTTGGTTCAAGCAGCTTGACAAATAAAGCTGTTTTAGTGTTAAAACCATGCAAGGTTGTTCTTCTTCAAGGAACAAATATAACATGGTGTCAGAAGATTGTGAGTAAGTAAGAAAAATCCTGTCATGGATAAGTTAAATCCTCCCACACTGTTGTAATCTACCAGCAATCTAACCAATTATTCAACATTTGAATAAATGTTATGAATAAGTGATGTTGAATAAGTGATTCAACATTTATTTAGAGACTGGAGGAGTAGGAAAGATTGATGAAAAACAGAAAACATCTAGATTTCTACACATGATGGTGACAATATCTTGGACATTATAACAGTTTTCAAATTGATGAGATATCTTTCACATTGGACTCTCTGATGACACATTTTGTTTTATTTTTAAATTTTTTTATTTTTCACACAGTAAACCATACTGACCAAAATACATACAGACATTTTTCTCTTGAATATATACAGTGTCATTTTCTCCCTTTTTTCCCCCCTCCATTCCCTCCCTCTCCCCCTTCCCATTTATTCAAAGTTCAATCTATAAGATACATTAAATCCGTTAAACAATGTCGTCACTTAATAAAATAAACAAGAAATTTTTATCTTTTACTTTTATATACTGAGTCAGTTCATTTCGTTGTCTTCTCCTTCTGTCATTTTAGGTGGTGGAGGTTCATGGTAGGATTTCTCTATTGCATTTCATGTATGGTTCCCATATTTGTTCGAATATTGTGATGTTATTTCTTAAATTATATGTTATTTTTTCTAATGGAATACATTTATTTATTTCTATGTACCATTGTTGTATTCTCAAGTTGTCTTCTAATTTCCAGGTTGACATAATACATTTTTTTGCTACAGCTAGGGCTATCATAATAAATCTTTTTTGTGCTCCATCCAGATCGAGTCCAAATTCTTTATTTCTTATATTACTTAGAAGGAAGATCTCTGGGATTTTTGATATATTGCTTTTTGTGATTTTATTTAATATCTGGTTTAGATCTTCCCAAAATTTTTCCACTTTCTCACATGTCCAAATTGCATGTATTGTTGTTCCCATTTCCTTTTTACAGCAAAAACATCTGTCTGATATTGTTGGGTCCCATTTATTTAACCTTTGGGGTGTGATGTATAGCCTGTGTAACCAATTATATTGTATCATGCATAACCTCGTGTTTATTGTATTTCTCATAGTTCCGGAGCATAGCTTTTCCCATGTTTCATTCTTTATCTTTATATTTAGATCTTGTTCCCATTTTTGTTTAGGTTTACAGTTTGTTTCCTCGTTCTCCTTTTCTTGCAGTTTGATGTACATGTTTGTTATTCTGATGACACAATTTGAGGAAAATGTTGTTCCAAGTAAAAACATCACATTTGAGAGATTCAAGCTTTTCTCCTGTGACAAGAAACAATGTATGAGTTTCGACCAATACTGAACTGAGCTTCACACACTGAGTAAGTCCTGTGAAAAATAACATAATTTGTGAAATAATTATTCTTTTTTTTGTTAAAATGTGGAGTTTATATTTGGATTGTATGACTATTGATCTTAAGTAAAAGTTATGTAAAGAGTTGCCAAGTTGATTAATTAATTTTAAATGTATAATTTTTTAAGGCTCCCAAGGGTAGGGGAGGAAGTTAAGATGATGTAGTTAGTAGAGGAAGGGAGGGGGTGGGGGGATATTATCATCACTACCTCTATTTTTTATATATCTGTATTTGTATCTTGTATTTTCTTTTTTTGTAATATTTTGCAAAATTCTTAAATAAAAATTTCAAAAAAAAAGATAATTTGAGTAGTTTTATGGTAGATTTCTGGATAACAACAGAAACAGATGAAACAATGAAAGAGCTTATGGATAAAATACAGAAAGGATGGCCAGCAGCTAAGAATGACTGTCCACTGGGTATTCGGGATTATTGAATATGCAGAGATGGACTGTCATTTGTGAATGATATGGTCTTCAAAGGGAATAGGTTTGTGATTCCAGTGTTGCTACACAAGACAATGCTCCAGAGGGTACTCGAAGGACATCTTGGTGAGGAAAAATGATGTACTGGCCAAGAATGAACGAAGACATAAGCCAGACCACTGCTTCATACAAAATGTTCCTTACCTATAGATCAAAACAGCAAGCAGAACTGCTTAAACCACACCCTGTAACAGACAGGCTATACTTTAAAGTTGGAGTAGATTTTTTAACTGTAATAGGAACAGTCATATAGTGGTAACAGGTTATTTTTTCCAATTACCTAGAGGTAACATCATTGTAGTCAACATCCAGCAAAGCACTTATCACTTTTATTAAAATTGTGTTTGCAAGGCATGGAGTTCCTTGTGAAGTAACATCAGACAATGGTCCTCCATTTTTAAGCAGTGAATTTGAGACCTTTCCCAATACTTGGGGGTTTTGACATATAACTTCAAGCCCACATCACCCAAAGTCTAATGGCCTAGCCGAGAGTTCTGTGAAGGTGAGGAACTCATGAAGAAAGCACATGAAGGAGGAAAGAATTTCCACATTAGTCTCATGTGTTATATCACAGAGCAGCAGCATTAGAAATTTACCAAGAGACATTATTTTTCTTTTAAAGCAATATATTTATTAATAACTACTAATAATATAACACATTAGTTAACCCCAACTATGCATGAATATACTCTGTGTGTGTGCGTGCGTGCGTGCGTGTGCGTGCGTGCGTGTGCGTGTGTGCATGCGTGCGTGCGTGCGTGCGTGCGTGCGTGTGCATGCGTGCGTGCGTGCGTGTGTGTGCGTGCATGCGTGCGTGCGTGCGTGTGTGTGTGCGTGTGCATGCGTGCGTGTGTGTGCGTGCATGCGTGCGTGCGTGCGTGTGTGTGTGCGTGTGCGTGCGTGCGTGCGTGTGTGAGAGAGGAGGTGGGAGAGTTGAGAGACTGGGCTGCTGAAAGCTCACTAATCCTAGTCAAGTTTCTTGCTGAGAAATATCCTTTCAGACAAATGGGTGCCACAACTCCCCTTTTCCTTGCGTAGGGGAAACAAAATGAGTGACTTTCAAGATGCTTCCAAAACTCAGGCAAGGGTCAGTCGAAATGACCACCACCTTGGTCATGATGGAGCAAATTCTTCTGATTTCAAAATCCAGATACAGGTCAAGGAAAATGACCTTTTCTTTAATCACGGTGGTTCAATAATTCCCCTAGCAGGGAGAAGCAGCTGAATTGACAATTTCGCACAGGTCCCTCCAACTCCATGTTCATCAGGTGGTTGGTGGTCAATAATGAAATCCTGTTTCTTTAATTATTCCACTCACATGACACTCTGTAAGTGTCCCTGTCACATGACTCTTTCACCACCTGTTTTGCTGGATAAACAACCATCGTTCTCTCTTCCTCCAGAGTATCAACTTTGTTTATAGTTTGTACTTGATGGTGCCATCCAGTCTCACCACATCTGTGAATGTTTGCAGTCTGTATTAACCCTTAAAGTGACAGTCTCACTAAATGAAATGTGAGCTCATAGTAAATAATTCAGAGAAATGCACCACTACAGATTGGCCTTTCTCCTGCCCAAATGCTGATGGGTCGATGCATACAGATCAACCTTTCAATGTATAGTATCATGATAAGACTGTAAAAAGCCTACCAGTCCTGAAGCTTGGAATTCAAGTGCAAATCTGAGATCACAATTCTGGCTCATGGTCCATGTAAGGATAAGTGCAAAAGGAAATTGGTCAACGTTCCTCCCATATCCAGACAGAGGGAGGAACACCTCTGAGAAGAAATCACGTGGATCTATGACCACAAGCTCCAATCCATGGTCGTGACCCATCACCTGTCAGTACACAAAAGGAGCCATCACATGTAGAAAAGGTGCATGCTGTTAAGAGTTCACAGAAAAACACAAATACTAACACATCAAATGCAACCAATACACTGGCAGAAAAGCATACCAGGCCAAAAAGGACTGTTAAAACACCTCAGAGACTGATTGAAAGCTGCTGAGTGGAAAGAGACTGGCCATGTATAGGCATGTCTAGGGTATGGCCGCTACATTACATGCCCTGGGCACCACTTTCAGGGGGGCAACACTGTCTTCACCTCGCCCGCCCAATATATGAGTCCCTAGCCGAACAATGAATCTCCATCCCAAGGTCCAGTGCTGCCTGGGCCTTGCTTGAGTGCCCTAGAGTGCCACTCTAGCACCTCACTGGGCTGCTTCGGGCTGGATTCTCATCTGGATGCTTTAGGGCTACAGGAACCTTGCTCAATGCAGGATCAATAGGGAAAATGACTGTCTTCCTTCATTCATCACCAATTTGACATTTCCATCACTTTCAACTTCACATACTTGGCAAAAATCCCTTCAGATCTCTGCGACTTGCAAGTTTACTTCCAAGTACTGTAATATCCTGAGAAACACAAAATTGCAGAAGCTGGAATCTTGAGTTAATAAAGAGAATCTGGAGGAATTCAATGAGTCAGGCAGCATCCACAGAGAGAAACTGCCAGTCAAGATTTCAGATCAGTACCCTTTCTCGAGACTAACTCAATAAAAGATCCCCACCAAACTACTGACTGATCATTTCTTTCCATGGTGGATGCCTGACCCATGGAAACCCTCCTGATTCTCTTTGTTCATGGTACCTTCTTGATTTGTAAAGGAATCAATCTTTCTCCTTTGATGGTGGATCGATATCTGAAATAATCCTACATAACATTATTGCAAATGTTCCTTCACTATGTACAGAGTAGTAGAAGATGGCCTCTAACTTTTAGAACTGAAAAGCCCCTTTTACACTGAAATGCTGCAACATTGCCCTATATATGACCTGTCTTTGGAAGCTTGCTTGCTTGTTCACTCAGAACCAACAAAAGCTGGCCTGCACCAAAAGTCAAATATGTTCCACCACTGAGACTACCTACCGAGGTGGATCGAAGACAGATAAGTCTAGACCACTGCCAATCCACCGTACAATTCTTTCACGCAGTGCTTGAAAGGTGGATAAAACCCAGCTTTCAAGCTCTGTGTAAGAAGGACTAACGATGACCATCTCCAGCTGGATGTCCCGACCGTGTTCTCTCACTCTCTCTCTCTCTCTCTCTCTCTCTCTCTCTCTCTCTCTCTCTCTCTCTCTCTTTCCCTCTCTCTCTCCAGGATCACTGTAAGCACAGCTGGCAGCTAACTAGATATTTATGAGAGTGGAATAGAGCTGTGTTGACCAAACAATATTGTGCCTGTTTCTTCCTGTGGTGCAGCCTGCCACAAGCATCTCATTGACCACAATGGCTGCAGGCAAGGTGAGAAATGTCTTCCTACTTGCAGTGGAGGCTGCAGATAGCTTTCAAGCTGCCTTTGGCCTATATTCCACAATCTCAAACAGCATTCTTTGGGTTAGCAACTGTCAGGCAATATCATCTTGAGAGAGGACCGAGGAATTGCAATTCACAGGGTCACTACATTAATAGAATAATTATCATAATGTGATGCAGCACAGAAATGGGCCATTCAGCCCATCAACCCAGTGCTGATCATCAAGATCAGGGTTTAATATGGGTCTCTGTTACTGTGAAGTATGGCTCTACTAGCTGTGCCATCTATACTGCCTTTAGCTTAGTGGCCTAGCAACTTGATGTCAGTCAAACAGCTGGAGTTCTGTAACATCTCAAACCCTCTCTGAACAGCAATAACCATATTTGTGAAGGTAGCAGAGTGAATCTACAGACCAAAAGTCTGGAGCACTTGCCCATACCTTCAGTGCACTGAAAGCTGGCCATCAGATGCTGCATCATGGAAGGCTGGGCACTGCTTAAATGTTGTGTAGCATAGGCTTCCTATGTTCCACAAAATCCCTGAACAGAATGGGAGCTTGATTCCCCAGTGTTCCGAAATATTTAATGTAGGTCTGGGCACATCATGATCAGCAATCTTGTCTGTGACACCACAGAAACAATTACCAGCCCTCCCCACCACTGGGCCATTGAGATGATGGATGTGGATATTCCCCATTGGTCCCTTGTTAATGATGACAATTCTGAACCACCTTCTGCTGCACGAGGGAGGTATTTTTATTACTGAGTTTCCTGCACTGGTTGTGTATGGCATGGCTCAACAGCTGATGCTGTGCAGAATGATGGCTGTGCAGGAAATCCTGACTCAGATTCTGATTAGATATATGAGCCCTTTAACTTCTTGCATCATTGTATTCAGAATTGTTACACTTAATCCTTTATCTCATGTGCACCCTTCTCGATTGCTGTTTCTGCATCGACCCACAACTTTTCTGGGACATCTATAAGCAGAGTACTTCTTTCCCCTTTCTGTACAAAAAATGTGTGAAATGACTCCCTTCTCCTTTGACAGACAGAGGTATAATCTCCCTTTGGTACAGAAAAAGGGGGGTGAAATTTGTGTCATTTTGGCAATGCAGTCCCCAATGCGTGTTCCCTCGGTGTTAAAACTCCCACTGTGGGCAGGAAAATGTGCAAGTCTTCTGGGAAATACAAAGATTCTTCTATCTATTTGCCCATGTGATGCCTACAGACAAAATTCTTAATTAATGCATGCTCTGTATTAAACTCCACGAGGGAGGAGACCTCATCACATTCATTATCACTCTGAGAAGAAAGTAAGAAAAATTCTAATGAGGGTGAGGAAGGCCGAATTTCCTTGTTTTTACAGAAAAAAACTTCATCTTCATTGGAACAAAGAAAATGGGATTTAGGTCCCTTACTCCTCCTGTAAAGTAGTGATTATTGAGAGGAGGGAAGGCTGCAGCTCTTAATAAAACAGTCCATATATTAAAAGGGCAAATTCCAGTTAACATTCTGACATAATTCTCACAAAAAAAGTGACAATGCTATTTAATCAAAGAATTGCAAGGACATACTCTTGCACAATTTTTAAGAGCATATTATTTAACATTATTAGTGAAACATGTCAAATGGTATCAAAAATATCTCCAGGGTTAAATCTTTACTTTTGACATAATTTATTTTTATATGGGTCAATATTTATTTATGCCATGGCTCTGGAGGCAATCTGTTCTAGAAATATGTGTTGATGTGAGTTGGCAGGGCAATATAGTCCTTTCCTAGTTAACATATTATTGTAATCTGGTAATTAGAACATTTTATTGTACAATTTGGTTTGTCGTTTAAGCAAGACTAATGCTCGGAAAGGATTTACAACAACCTTGCACTCAATGTCAGCAAAACCAAGGGGCAACTTTTGGACTTCAGGAGGAAACCAAGAGAACACAAATCAGTCCTCATCAAGGGGTCAGTAGTGGAGAAGGTCAAGAACTTCAAATTCCTGCGTTCTCGACTTCTCTGAGGATCTGTCTTGGGGCCTCTATATCGATGCAATCACAAAGAAGTCTCACCAGAAGTTATACTTTGTGAGGATTTTGACAAGATTTGGTATGTCACTGAAGACTCACGAATATTTCTACAGGTGTACCGTAGAAAGCATTCTGTCTGGTTGCATCACTGTCTAATATGGAGTTGCCAAGGCACAAGATAGGGAAAAGGCTCCAGAGAATTGTTAAATTGGCCAACGATATCAGTCTTCACTCCATCAAGGACATCTTTGTGTCTTAAGAAAGCAGCCTCTATCCTCAAGGACCCCCATCACCCAGGCCATGCCCTCTTCACTCTACTACCATCAGGAAAAAATTGTAGGAGCCTGAAGATGAGCACCCACTGGCACAAGGACTGCTTCTTCCTCTCTGCCATCAGATTCTGAATGAGCAATGAATCACAGACACTACCTCACTTTCTCCGATCTTCTTGCATTATGTATTTATTTTTGAAATGTACAATAATTTTTTGCAAAATTGGTACTGTGATACTGCCACAAAACACAAATTTTGTGACATGTTCATGACAATAAATTCTGATATACATTCTGATTACCCTCAGTACCTGGGCTGGGATTACAGCAATATCATGGTGAATGGTCATTTAATGCCAGCAACTCTTGAGTTACTGTTGAATATATTTCTATTTTGTCGATGAAAATTGTTTGGGCACTGCAAGTCCTTATTCTCAGATTCAATGTTTTGTTTCAGTGCAAGATAGTTTCATTGGGAATAGGGAACATCTGGTCACATAAGTGTCATTTTCAGTTTTGAAATTCTTTGGTCTGATCGACAAGCGAGCTTGGGGCATGTGGTGCTAAAAATGCTTTGGAATCATTTTCACACATGTATAGGATGGCTGCTGTTCCATTTTCAGCTGTACAACATTATCCCTCATATCTGTTCAGAATCAAATCGACTGATTATTTTATTCCATTGATTTCCCAGTGGCCAGTGATCTGATTCTGTAGATAAAGGACAAGCCTCTCAAAGCAAGAAATTAGGATTCCAGATTTCTAATGTCCTAACAAGTTTATATTTTACAAAATCTTACTGCAATGACTATGGGCTGCACCTGTGACTGAACAATCAATTACCGGTAAATAGTTATACTGCTAGTTTGCTTTGTGAACCCTGACACACTGTACATGCAGTTACTTAACCTATCACTTGGCTTTCAGAAACTATCAACCATGGGGTTTTAGCATTTAAGTATGGTATCTTTCTGTATTTTTGCTGAATTTATTCAAAGCAGCCATGTCAATGACACATTTCACACCTCAATGGAGGAATTACGTAACATCGAAACTATTCTTTGTAGGTGTTACCCAGTTTATATTTACTGTGAAAGTTGGTGATGACAGTTTTCCACTCAGACATGGAAAAGTATATGTCTGTGCTCTAACTTTATTATAGAAATGAAACCACTTCCTCCTCTGTGCTGTGAAGATTAAAAGAGAGCACACATTTGTGCTGTGAAATCAATAATGATTTTTCTGATGGCTCATTCTTTCAAGAATGCGGAGGTTTGCCAGTCAAAAGCAACCATTTTCTGCCACCCCTTGTGTGGGAGATTGCTCTTTGATATTTTGAGGAAAAATGTCATGACCTAAAATTGATTTGTCCCCATATTTTGGATTTCAAAGGAAATTGAAGGATTGATTCGGAATAAAAAGATATGTCACAAGTAGGAAATTGTTATCAAGTGAGTTCTTTGTTTATTTTCATGTATACCAAGGAACAGAGAGAAAGTTCATTTTGAAACCATTCCATCTGATCAAACTATGCAGACTACAGCAGTGAAAATGCTCTACGTATTGCAGAGTTACAGGAAGAGATCAGTTAGAGCAGAGAATAGGCAGATTTTCACACAGAGGATGGTAAGTATGTGGAACAAGCTGGAAGAAGGGGTGTAGAGGCAGATACAATAACAACATCTAAAAGTATTTGAATAGGCACATGGATGAAAAAAAAATAGGAGAGATTTGGGCCAATAAAAGCATGTTGATTGGCTTGAATGAATTGGGCTGAAAGGGCTACTTCTCTGCTGTCCAAATTTCTTATTCAATGACTATTTTGCCATTACAACTGTATGCCATTCTGACACCACTAAAGCTGTAAGGACAAGAAGTTTAAATTTGCCAATCACAGAAGTGTGTATTGGGCTTAATTGTGTGGTGCCATGTTGAAACTGACACTGCTGGTCTCAGCCTGGCATTCTCCATTATTTAGTTGAAACCTCAGAGTTGTTGAAGTATTGCAGTGGGTACACATAAATAAAAATAAACTGAAAATGCTGAAAATTTGAAATAAAAACAGGAAACAGTAAACACTCTGCTATTCCAATAGCATATGTGGAATGAGAAACAGCTTAAATGTTTCAGGTCAGGGACGCTTTCTCAGAATTCTGCAATCTTTGTTGGCATCTCTTAAGCAAGGGTGGGTGTGATAGTACAGATTCTATCACCAACGTGTATATGTATAGATTGTAGTGTAGGATGACTGTGATTGGCTGAGGAGTGTAGCCACACCTACTGGCAGGTCTTAAAGGATTGCTCCTAGCCAGACCAGGTCATTCTGGACTGGTCGACCTACATGTGATACGCTCCAGTCTTTTAGTTAATAAAAGCTTTGGTTTGGATCAACAAGTCTTTGATTCTTTTGACGCACTCTACAGTGGGCAACCTTTTTTTTTAAACTCACATGTGAGTGGGAAGGGAAGGTTGAGAACCACTGATTTAATCATACATTATTGACTTGTTATGTGCACGGTTTCAGAACTCCAAAGGAAATGGACCAATGGCAATTTTTCTCAAGCAAAATATTTCAGTCATGATTGGGTCCAGAGTAGTGATTCTCAACTTTCCTCTCCCATTCACATACCACCTTAAGCAGTCCCTTACTAATCACAGAGTCCCAATGGCATAGGGATTACTTAAAGTGGAATGTGAGTTTTAAACAAAAGGTTGCCCACCCTGGTATACAACATTATTCCTCCCAATGAATGTTTGGAATCTACAATGAACAGGGAAGGGATATGGGGAGAGTTCTTCCAGGGAATCAGATGGAGCTGGACAAGTTGGAGAAGATTCGTGTCTGCAGGATGTACGTTCTTCGTACAGGGAGCTATGAAAATGCACAATCTGGCACAGTGGTCTCAAGGAGATCCCTGTTAGGATATGTGGAGTCTGCAAATGTCTGCACTTTGGGAAAGCTTGTGGTTGTTCTGCTTCCTTGCTCCAGTGGGCTAAAAGAAATGTAAATTAAGTTGCCTTGAGTGTAGAGTTTTGGTGACCTTTCCAGCACAGTAGTAAAGTGAAAGAGATAAACCAGTAGCATCTAGAATGATCTGGAGGCCAGGAAACTGATTGGTGATGACTCTGATCTCTATGGGCAATTCTGTTCAGGCATAAAATAATGTGAGATTACATTTAAGATTGTAGGAACTCATATTTTAGCAAGAACAAAGAATGCAGTTTGCATTTGATTTCTCTACGAATCTGTGATATATACAAAATGGAGAATCGTGGATGGCAGATTGTCCAACATGAGAGGAATCTGACTCTCTTGAGTATATGTGATGCTTTCATTTTTATTAGCAACTTCAGTGCAGGTTTCAAAAGTTGACTATGGCTTCATTAATGCTTACATCAGCAGTTTGAATACTGCATTATCACAGAACCAGACATATGCTCTTTCTCTACAGCCTTACAAAGTCTTCTTTCTCAAACACCTTTACAAATTCCTTTAGAATTTACCGATTGATTTTGTTTCCACCATTTTGCCAGCTTTAGATCCTCACTCATCTCTGGACACATAAAGATATTTTTCACGTCAACCTTGTATCTTGTGCCAAAATTTTAAACATGTATAACTACCTGCTAAAAGGGCTGGTTACCTCAATTTACCAGATCTAAATGGGGTATAACTTTCATCATCTCTCAGCTTCCAAAGAGATTAACTCCATTGTCTCTGGTCTTAATATTGTAAGTTAAATTCCTTATCCCTGAACTTATTAGTGAATGTTTTGTGCACTTTCTGTGAGACCAGAACCTGCTGAGAGCCATCTCAGCATTTAAGTCCAGAGATCCAGTTCACTACTGAAGGAACAGGTAGGACCTGCAGAAAACTATCTCCTGGGTGATGTGGAGTTTACGGATGAAAATGGAAACCATGAGGGACACCCGACAGCTGTGGCAGGGCCTAAATGATGTAACCTGCAACAAAAAAATTTTGGTGCAGGCACAGAAAACAAAGATTAACTCCCTGACCTTACTCAATGCCTTCTATGCCCGATTCAACCCCAAGAACAAGAGAGAACTTTCACTGTGCACCCTCATTTCTCCTAATGATCCTCTTCTGTTCATATCTGAGGATGACGTGCGAGCTGCCTTCAGGCAAATGAATCCAAGGAAAGCATCTGATCCGGACAGAGTACCCAGCTAAGTGTTAAAACATTCTGCTGTCCATCTTACCAACATATTCACAGATATCGTCAACGTCACACTGCAGCAAGGCATGGCACCCACCTGTTTCAAACAAGCATCAATCATACTGGTGCTGAAGAAGAGTGTGGTAACCTTTCGGTAAACCTTTCTGTAGTCTTCACCCATACATCCTTCACCGAGATAGGATTGCATCACATTTGTATAACTAAACTTTCACCTTTCTGTATAGCACAGTTAGTTGTTTACATTTGTTTATTTGTTTGGATGTGCACATTGTGTGTAATTTTTTCTTGCATTACCAGTAAGTGGTAATTCTGCCTGGCCCACAGGAACAAGAATCTCAGGGTCCTATGTGATGTCCTGTATGTACTCTGACTAAATTAATATCTGAAATCTGAAATCTTCACATTCTTCCACAAGTGAAGTGACCTGACTTGAATAAGTATTCCACGTGTAAACTAGATTCAATCTTACAACTTCAGAATAGCTTCCGATTATTGCCTTAATTTAGTAAAACAGGATCCAACATAATGTTCTTTGCTGTTGCTCTCTCCAATTTCCATGGATTTATGCGCAAGTTCTCTGTTCTTGCACACACACCAGAACTGAGCCAATTGGTCTTCTTTGTCTCTTTTATTCTTTCTGCCAAATTGTATCACATCTTAATTTTCTGTAGTAAGTTTAATTTGCCATTTGTCAGATAATTCTGGAAACCTTGCCGTATTTTCCTGCAGCCTACTACTATCCTCCGACTGTTAACCACATTTGCAAACTCCATATCATTCAGAGATTTGGAAAAAAAATACCCTGTACATCCATGTCCATTCAGATACAAAATAGAACATTGGCCTGAGGACTTACTTCTTGATGACATGATGGTCTACCAATGTTTGGCCACAAAATCAATTTCTTATTCATGCCCTCAGTGCTGCTCGAGGCCCAAATTTTGTTAGTTAATTTTTTATGTTGAGGATTTTCAGAAATGTCTTATCCCAATCCATGCAGACAACATGGTCTGCATTCTCTTTTATATTTTCAATTTTCTAGTTTTCGGTCTCCTTTCCTGTTCCTAAGGCTGTTTTGAGGATTTTGATAAACCTTTCTGTAGTCTTCACTCATACATCCTTCACCGAGATAGGATTGCATCACATTTGTATAACTAAACTTTCTGGTAACTCTTAACATTCAATTTCCACCCAATTTACTTCCATCTCCCTTCCTTTTAAGATCTTGATGACATAGGTCTTTCTTAATAAAGATTTTTTTTAAAGCACTCATTTGGTATTCCACTCAAGTCTTCTGCTTTAATGTATTGACTACCTCATTTATTGCAAATTAGTCTTATCCTCCTTAATACTTACACATCTGTCGAAGCTCTTTTGATTTTCTTTTGTTACTTTCCACTTTCTTCTAATTCTTTCTCGATACATTGACATTGTATTTCCCTTTCTTTCCTATTTGTAGCTCATTGCATCCCATATGGTTTTCACCAGCATTATTCACCCGACAAGTGTCGTACACTTTCTTTTATATATCTCATCACCTACTCACTTACCTTTGGAATTAAAGAAATTTTGGACAAAATTGATTCCCTGGGCTTTCCACTTTGTGGGAAGTATTGAGCCTGTGTCTGAAGGGTCAGCTCTTTAAAGGTCACCAATGAATGCTCTTTTGCTGTTTGACCTACCAATATGCAATTCTACTTTATACCTGTGTGGTGGTACACACCAGCCTACTGCAGGGGGAAACCTCTGTACCTGTAGAAGTGTAAGGGGACAGGACAACATCTGGCAGCCTGAATGGATCAAGCCCCACCCGGTTGGGTGTCAACCACCCTCTGGGATATAAGCCTGTGCCGGCCCTCCTGAGGCCTCACACTGAGTTGCTGCAGCCACAACCACCCTGGCTCTGTGGAGGTTTTTGCGGATTAAAGACCATTGTTCAGTCTTTACCTTGTGTGTGTCTGATTCTGTCTAACAGTGCACGACAACCCACAGGCAACTTCTCATCTCATTGATGACAGGCCTTTTCCAATTTAGAAGTTCTGCTTTGAATTTTTCTTTGCTCTTCTGAATTATCAATTGAAACACTATGAACTGAGGATCAATAATGTACTTTTGTTTTCTTGCAATTGGTTTCCTATTGTACTCAGTTACAGATAGCTCAATCATTAATTTATTGATTAGAAAGTTACTAGAATTTCATAATCTGGCTGACAAACTAAAATGGAATATCCTATCTTTTTTTGATTAGTATCCACCTAGCATATCACCCTGTAGCATTCTTCCGTTTGTAAATACTGAATGAATCCCTGTCAGTAGTGTTGGAAATAGCAACTCATTATCCAGAAATTCAGTTCCGTTGTTGTCAATATGTTATCATTATTGACAATATTCCACATAATCTCATCTAGTTTTACCGACATTCATGACTTTACATTGAGTAGAATGCCATTTAAAGAATATCTGTTGTGCATAATTATGGATCATTTCATTATTCATTTAACTCTTTGACTTTTTAATTATGTAATTTTCAATAGTATTTTTTAAATTATGATAATAAATGTTGCATGGATAGAATTTCATAAATATCATTAAAAATACCAATTTGCTCTGTTCAACTTGCTCAACTGCCATAACATCTCCCTTCACCGGTTTAGGTTCCTGTTCATGCCATTCTCATTATCAAAAGAACATTCATTTTGCCACTAAGAGATCTCCCGTTCTTTGATATTTTTTCTCCCGATGGGTAATTAGACCATATTGTTTGTCATTGCAAATTCATTAGCTGAAGTATCACATGTATGACCTAGATTCCTAACATGTTGAAATGTATTCATACCATAACCTGTTCACATTTTGAAAATATTGACTCTTTTCAATACATGTATATTCAATTCAGTTTTCTGAATATGTTACTTCAAATCAATTGAGAGACATCTCAGAATTATCTCCATGGAAAACATAGAACAGGCTTTTCAGCCCTTAGAACTGGGCCAACCAAACTGAAATTCCACCTGCCCCCATATACTTTTGCATGTACCCTTATTTGTTGCAAGTGATATGTCTGATTGCCGCTTTTGATATCAATCTACCCAAACTAGTGTGGTTATTTTATTCAATACCAGTGAAATATAGTTGAAGCAAAGTGCCTTCTATTTTCAAGGAAGCAAGTTGGGGGCTCCTGAGGCATGTTGATGATCCTAATTTCTGATCTCAGTCCTTATTTGGTTTTTCCCTTTTTACAGAAGTAAAGGGAATATTTTGAAGACTGAACAGGCATGTGCTGGTATTCTAGGAAATATCTCAGTCTTGCTTCTATCTATCGTCCTTAAAAGTGTTGATGAAGGACAATGAGAATAAAAAATATCTGTAAGTACAAGGAACCAGTAATGTCTTAAGTGCACTTTGACTGTGTGTAACAATCAAAGTGAGAGAAAAGTGCAAGACTTTTATAATCACTTATCCACTTATCACTTATAATCACTTATTTGGCTTCTCTATGCTCTTCTGAAGTTGCTTTTAATATGCTTTCAAGTTTATCATCAGAAATCCCATACCACAATCATTTTCACAACATCACCAGCACTCTATTTAATCTTGGAAAGAGTCATATTGCGCAGCCTGACTGCAGTTCTCCAACCTGCATAGAAATGCAGGCAGGTATCCAGTTAACCAACATCAATAAATAGGGTTTAGTGTTGGAAATTTTAACTAATCCAGCCAATGCTGCACAGGGCATCTGTGAATCCTGGCTGAGATATTATGATCGGAAAAAGAAGGCAAGCGTGCATAGCTGGTATTTCCACTGTTGAAGCTGAACTCCAAATGTAATTGTGAATATGACAAAAATATAAAACCAAGTTAATTAATCTGAAATCTAATATCATTATTTATCTCTGAATTCAAACACCAGCTCATAGTTGCTTCCCCTCACTGGAAGTATAGGAAAGGGGTTTCCCTGTGGCCAGAAGCTGGGGAAAATGTCTCAGCTCTGTATCGAACCCTGGATTTCCTCATTTATGCTACAAGGTCAAATGAAATTTGAGCTAGAGGAGAGAGGTAAGAACTTAGGAACAAAAATAGGTTGATAACTTTTCAGGGGGTACACTACAGGCTCCTACAAGTCAGCAGGAGATGGTGGAATAGATATACAGACAGATTACAGAGCCCTTCTCTGGTCCACTTCCGTGATCACTGGCCCATAGGACAGTTGTTGAAGTAAAGATGATAGACCAAATAAAACTGCAAGAGAAACTCAGCAGGTCGAGCAGCATCTGTGGAGGCAGTTGACATTTCAACTCATGACTTTGCATCATTACTGAGAGGGTGGATGAAAATTGGTGGAACCATTGAAAGTGGGAAGGATATTTTTAGATTCGAGGAAGATATTGATCAGTTGTAAAATGGGTAAAATAATATCAAATGGAATTGAATTTCATCCTAAGAAGTGCAAGGCGATCCCTAATGACCTCTGTCCCTCCCACCCTCTCCTCTTTATACTAGATCTTTCCCCTCTCCATGATCAGTGATCAGACTTGATGAAGGACCCAAGATGCCAAAAATTCCCATTCCCCTCATTGATACTGTTTGACCACAGAGTTCTGCCAGCAGATTGTGTTTTTTTTGCCTTGATTAATAAGAATGGTTACGATTAGTTTGTGGGTTTGTTTTAAATCAGTTAGAAATAGGATCTTGAAAGACTTACATAGAAACAGATGCAGGTAATTAAGCTTATATATTATTATTCCATTATGATTATTATAGAATAGAGTTTTCTTTGTAACAAATGTCTGAAATTAATTGAAATTATTTGTTTCCTATGGTTAAATGAAATAGAACTTTTCAACTCCATTATTTTTAAGGTTGTATCTCCTCACATTTCTCATGTCCCACAATTTGGGTCTCAGTTTTCACTCAAACAACTCAGCAGAGACAGCTTCATAGATATCAATGTCTTTGTCACTATGGGGTCAATGAAGCAGAAGATAAGACACGACAGATGTTGGATCTTCAATAGATTATAGCCAGTGCAGCTGAACTGAGCTGACCTTCACATCGATGCCAGTTCATCTATTTTTTTCCTGCTGTTTCAAGCTCCATAAATGATTCATTACAGTGGCTGTTTGATATTAATGGACAATGACATTTACAAAGACAGCTCCTTAAATAATTGAATTGATTTGATAGGAATTCATAAACAATCGTAAAAGGGTTCTGCATCCTGATATGTAAACTTATTAAAAGAGATTTTTGTTGTATAATTAATACTGCTTGAGAAGCATTTTTTGTTTATTTTCAGATACTCAAAATAATTACATGGTTTTATTTTTCTTGTTTACATTCTGTTGGGACAAAAATATAATGCAGTAGACCTATATCCTCTTACCCTCCGAAATGGGTATGGTGGTGCAGCTGGCAGTTGTCTTGTCTAAAGATAGCTTAAATATTTTTATGTTGCACATTTCTTTGCTGGCAATAGCATAGCTTTTCTCTACTTGACTGTCCCCTGTGTTTAGGTCAATATTAAAAGAATCCCTGTATGTTCTAGAAAAGAAAATCATTTTTTGACATTTTATGTAAATTGAATCAGACCATGCTTTAATCATGAACATACAAATTGCAGGTCCTGCTCCATTTAATTTATCCTTGGCTATCCTGGCAGTTTTATGATAAAACGATACTGGTGTTATTGACAAATATAGTAAATAATCCAAACCAGTAGTCTATAGATGGTCTGGAAGAGTTGGAAGGGAACCGTAAGTGAAGAACAAAATAATTTTTGATGAAATTGACAAAGGCCTGGGGCCCGAAACTTTGGTTATATATCTTTGTTTCCTATGGATGCTACTGTCTTGCTTAGTTTCTCCACCACTTTTGTGTACTAACTACAATCACAGGCATTCTTGCTTCACTTAAAACACCACAGCACAGTACAAGCTCTTCAGCCCTTGATGTTGTGCAGACCTATATATTCTAACCACATTTTTAAAAAATGGAACTCTTCCTACCTAGTAACCCTCTCTTTCTTTCATCCATGTGCTTGTCTAATAGTCTCTCAATAGTCTCTCAAGGGATACAGGCACCTACAACTCTCTGAGTAAAAAAAAACGTACCCCTAATGTCTCCTCAAAACTATCCTCCCTTCATTTCGTACAGATTTCCTCTAGTGATTGCTACTCCCACCATGGTAAAAAGGCAATGGTTATCTACCTTATTTATGCATCTCAGAATCTTGTAGACTTCTATTAAGTCCCCTCTCATCCTTTTACACCCCAAAGAGTAAAACCCTAGCTCTGTTAACTAGCCTCATAAGATGTATTCTCCAATCCAGGCAACATCCTGGTAAATTTCTGCACTCTCTGTTTAGCTTCCACATCCTTCCTAGGTGACCAGAACTGCACACCATACTCTAAGTGTGCATACCAGAGATTGGTGGAGTTGCAACATGACCTCTTGACTCTTGAACTCAATCCTCCGACTAATGAAACCCAACATCCTATAGGCCTTCTTAACTGTCTTACCAACCTGCATGGCAACCTTGAGAGATGCATGGATTTGGACCCTAAAGTCCCTCTGTTCTTCCACGTTGTTAAATGTCCGGCCATTGACCCTGTACTCAACCTTCAGGTTTGACCTTTCAAATTATATTACCTCACACTTATCCAGATTCAACTCCATCTGCTACTTTTCCGCCCAACTCTGCACCCTGTCTATATCCTTATGTAACCTATGACAACCTTTAACACTATCCACAACTCCTCCAACCTTCATATCATCTGCAAACATATTAACTCACCCTTATACTTCTTCATCTAGGTAATTTATTTAAATAAACAAAGAACATGGGTCGTAGAACAGATCCATGCAGAACTCATGTAAATTGAATCAGACCATGGTTTAATCATGGGTTATGGACCTTCAAACAGAATATGTTCCATCCACTACTATTCTCCGTTTTCCACAGGCAAGTGAATTCTGAGTCCACACAACCAAGGTTCCATGGATCCCATGCCTCATGACATTCTGAACGAGTCTCTCAAGGGGGCCCTTGTCAAATCTCTTATTTAAATCATATACACCACATCTACTCCCCTAAATTCATTAATTTCTTTTGGTACTTTTTAAAAATTAGGCTCGTGAGGTACCACCTTCTCTTTGCAAAGCCATGTTGAGTATCCCTGAGAAGACCAAGGTTCTCCAAATGTTCAGAAATTCTGTCGTTAACAATCCTCTTCAATAGTCTGCGCACCATCAATGCAAGACCCACTGGCCTATAATTCTCAGAATTCTCTTTTTTTAAACAAGGGGACCACATTTGCCATTCTCCAATCCTCCGGCACCTCCCCTATGGCCAAACAGGACACAAGGGAGGTACTGGAGGATTGGGGCAGCACGGTTGGTGTAGTGGAGTGCACAACAGCTTTACAGGGCCAGTGATCATGACCGAGGTTCAAATCCTGCCCTGTCTGTAAGGAGTTTGTACGTTCTCATCATGTCTGCATGGGTTTTCCTCAGGGGTTTGATTTCCATCCACCATTCAAAAAGCATGGGGGGGGTTGTAATTAGGAGTAAATTGGGTGGCACGGTCTTGTGGGCCGAAATGGCTGTTAGTGTGCTGTATATTTAAATTAATTTAAAAAAAAATATCATTGCCAATTCCTCAGCTATCTTTTTCCTCCCTTCCCACAGTAACCTGGCCCCATGGACTTATCATTCTCAATGTTTTTAAGAAGATCCATCACTTCTTCTTTCCCAATCTCAACATGGACTAGCACACAAGCTTGTCCTATTTTGACCTCACCTTGACCAAGGACCTTTTCTCTGGTAACTACTGAAGCAAAGAATTAATTTAGGACCACTTCACCCTCTGCCTCCAGGCACTTGTTACCTCCTTTATCCTTTTAGTGGCCCCACCTTCATTCTCATCATCCTTCTGTTCTTCACATATGCATAGAACCCCTTGGGGTTCTCCTTAATCCTACAGGCCAAGGCCTTCTCATGCCCCTCTGAGCTCTCTTGTCCTTCTTAAGTTCCTTCCTTGCTACGATATAATTCTCATGAGCCCTTTCTGTTTTTTACTTTCTAAATCTAATGTATGCTTCCTTCTTCTTCATAACTAGTTGCCTCACCTGTTTCGTCAACCATGGTTGCCTTTTCCTACCATCTTTTCCCAGTCGCAGTGGGACAACCCTATCCAGGACCCCACCCAAGTGGTCTCTAAGAGAACATCTGTTCCCAATTTACTCCCCCTAGTTTCTGCCTCCTCTAATTTTAATTAGCCTTTCCCCCATTTAAACCCTTTCCCATTCTGTAAGATAACATGAAATAAGTTAAGCATGGAGTGTACCTTTACACATATTCATTGTACCCTGTGGAATAGGATTAGGGAAATATGGTGAGTACTAAAAGTAAAGGTTACATTGAAGTTGACTTAATTTGGATGTGTTTCAGGTATGCAGATGTTGAAGGGGAAGAGTGAATATAAAATATGCTGAGGATATTTAACATCTATGCATGACATTACTTGCTGTCAACTTCACAAACAAAGGTAAAATTCACTAAGGAATGTTAAAAGTGACCTGGCTAAGTCCATTTGTTTTTCTAATAAGTGGCAACTCTCACCAACTTGCTGGGAAAGGTAACCTTTTTACTCAGAACCAAGTTATATTTATTGTCAACCCCGATGACACAACTGTGCGGCATAGTTAGTGTGTACCGCTGTTACAGTCCCAGCGGTTGGGACGGGGTTTGAATCCTGCATTGTCTGTAAGGAGTTTAAATGTTCTCCTTGTGTCTGCTTGGTTTTCCTCTGGGGGCTCCGGTTTCCTCCCAACGATCAAAATGTACTGGGGGTTGTAGATCAATTGGGTGTAATTGGGCAGCATGGGTCGAAAGGGCCTGTTCCCAGGTCTTTCATTTAAAGTAGTACCCATTCATCTTCAGAAGCACAGGATCAGCATCCATCTAGGAACCTGTTCAAATTAATGGTACCTTATTAAGGTATCGCACAAGAGACTTATCAGTAAGTTACAGGAAAGTGGAGTCCAGGAAAGTATATTGGCCTGGATTGAAAATTGGTTGTCTGACAGGAGGCAGAGAGTCGGGATAAATGGGAGTTTTTCAGGTTGGCAGAGAGTGGTAAGTGGGGTGCCGCAGGGGTCGGTGTTAGGCTAACAACTGTTCATCATTTACATTGATGACTTGGAGGAGGGGACAAAATGTGGTGTAGCCAAGTTTGCGGATGACACCAAATTGAGTGGAACAGGAAATTGTAATGAGGATGTGGAGAGTCTGCAGAGGGATATAGTTAAGCTGGATGTGTGGGCAAAGGTCTGGCAGATGGAGTACAATGTGTGAGGTTATCCACTTTGGCAAGAAAAATAAAAGAGCTGAATATTATTTAAAGGGTGAAAAACTACAGCATGCTGTTGTGCAGAGGGATTTGGGAGTGCTTATGCATGAATCGCAAAAAGTTAGGTTGCAGGTGCAGCAGGTTATTAAGAAGGCAAATGGAATGTTGGCCTTCATCGCTAGAGGAATTGAATTCAGGAGTAGAGAGGTAATGTGGCAACTGTATAAGGTACTGGTGAGACCGCACCTGGAGTACTGTGTCCAGTTCTGGTCTCCATATTTGAGGAAGGATATACTGGCTTTGGAGACGGTCCAGAGGAGGTTTACTAGGTTGATCCCTGGGATGAAGGGGTTGACTTATGATGAAAGGTTAAATCGTCTAGGATTGTATTCGCTCGAGTTCAGAAGAATGAGAGGAGATCTTATAGAAACATATAGGATTATGAAGGGTATCGATAGGATAGATGTAGGAAGGTTTTTTGAGCTGGCCGGGGAAACTAAAATGAGAGGACACAGTTTCAAGATTCGGGGGAGTAGATTTAGGACAGAGATGAGGAAAAATAGTTTTCCCAGAGAGTAGTGAATGTTTGGAATTCTCTAACCAGGGAAGTGGTTGAGGCTGCTTCATTAAACATATTTAAAATTCGGTTAGATAAATTTTTACATGATAGAGGAATTAGGGGATATGGGGAGAAGGCAGGTAGGTGGAGTTAGGTCATAAATTAGATCAGCCATGATCGTATTGAATGGCGGAGCAAGCTCGATGGGCCATTTTTGGCCTACTCCTGTTCCTTCCTATGTTCCTATGTACCTTCATGTGGCATCTATCCAGTGATAAGTCATTGGGGTATTTTAACTGCTCATGTACTCCTTGCTTCCAATTGTCACTATTGCAGAAATTATTGCTTGTAATGATAGTGATTTAATGGATAAATGTTGAAGGATAAAGGTTATATGGATAAGAGGAAGATGTTCAGTGTTGTTTCATGAGACCTTTGGTGCTATGGATTTTTCTTCATTTTTCCCAAATTTGATCTGATAGACCATCAATAATTCTCACCTCATTTATCTTTTAAAGCTAAAGAAGAAAGCAAGATTTGTTTGCAGCGGAATCTTATAAGGTTTCTAATGTTCCTGTGAATCTCAGCTTTGTTCTTTACTTGTTGGGCTGGAAATTGGCTGAGTGTGGCAGCTTTTGTTTCAGAAAGGTAAGTTGACACCAACATGATCATGAAAACTTTGACAGATATCTGTATAGTTTCATTCAGCAGATTATTTCCTAGAGAGAGGACATCTGTTCAATTTTCTTTTGAAATTGAATATAATTGAATCCAATAACATTCCAAAATAATGGATGTGATACAGCACCCATTGTTTAGATTTTAAATGTTAGCATAATCCTCCAGTCTGCTGGCAGGAACTTCAATGTGATTGTAATGCAGTAATATATTGCTTCCCATGTTGGCAGAATTGTCATGTAGTACCACACAATTAGGATCAATGCACATACAGATATCATGCTTAACAAATGTTTGAAGATTCCAGTGGTAGATTGATTTAGATTCATGCAACTGGGTTCAATGTCAGGAAAACTATACCAATGGTCCCTGATTCAACCCTGTGAGTCTACAACCAATAAGATATTTTTTTAAAATCTACCTGACCTGAATACAGAATGACAAAGGGGTAGAATCTCACATTAATGACCATAGACTACTTCCTCTGATCAACATCACTCTCTTTCCCAGCCCTCTGCTACTTTATTCTTCCCCCTGGGTACTGATGAGCCCCCTGTCCCAAATCTTTGCTTACCCCATCCCTAGTTCACCTTTTTTTTCTTTTTAAATCCTTTTTCATTGGTTTTAATATGAAATACAGAATAATGAAGAAAAATTCTAACAAAAAACAGTTGAGCAGCTTATTCTCAGGATTACTTATGTTTTGTAGGTTTTCGTTCCACCTTCCTTATCTGTTTAGGAGCTGGAATAAAGTCAAAGAGAATGTACAGAGAATACAAAAATGGGATTAAATGTGAGATTAGTATAAAGGAATGGTTGGCATGGATTTGATGAGATGAAGGGTCAGTTTCTGTATGGCTATGAACCCAGAATTATCCGCAGTCCAATCTTGAGTAATATTTCAGTCTACACTTCCCTGCAGCATGCCAGTTTTCTGGAAGATCTGAGCCAGAAACTGTATATTGTTGGTGTCTTGGACCTGACCATTTCAAGCTTGGAAATGTAGACATCAGTCATTGTGAACAAGGAAAGCAATGTAAACTTTTCTATGTCAGTGTTGGTCCATTTTGTCATAACCATATTACCATATAATCATTTACGGAGCGGAAACAGGCCATGTTGGCCTTTCAAGTCTGCACCGGTTCACTAGAACTCCACTAGCTCAAACCTCCCGCTCTCCGCCAATAACCCTCCAACCCCCTCACCTCCACGTACACATCCAACCTTCTCTTAAACGACAGAATGGACAAACCCAATAATTTTGTGACCTACTTTGTTTTAAATTATTGTAAAAAATAGGACTTGCTTTATCTTCACACAACAGTATTATGACTACACTCAATGTAATTCACAGCAAAGATTTACTTGGAAGTGAAAAATTATAAAGTACATTATAAATCCAATGGAAATAGTGAACATTTCTGCCAATGCCTGAGCACTTTTTAAATAAAATCAATACAAAGAATTTGGTTTATCTTCAACATCATTGCTGACTTTCTCAATGATCACTTTTGGTCTGAATTAGGTTTGTTCTAAGGTTAGAACTGACAATATTAAGAACACTCTGATCTAGAACTTTGAGAGGGAAACATTTCTGCTTATTTTGAATTGTTTATTTCAAAGCATGCAGGGAGGGAGGGTGATATGTCAATTCATGTGGAGGATACTTTGTAAGAAATCGTACTGGTATCTATGATGCAGTAAGTACAAACGTGCATTCTTCATTAATAGATAGAACCAGTATAAATAAATTTGTACACCCTATATCATTATTTAGGCAAGGGTCACTGGCATCACTAGCAGGGTGTGGGGATTGCGGACCACACCAGGTGACACCATAATGACTGTCTATAAAAATTTGTGCAGTGTTCAGCAGAAATTTATTATTTTTTTATAAAAATACCCCTGTAGTTAGTTATAACAATAAAAACTTTTTTTTTCATAAGCCCATCTTATCAATAAACCTACAAGGCTAAATCTCCATGATAATGTACTTTTTGAACCTTCTAATGTGCTCCAATCAAAGCCCTCCCCCCCCCGCCCCCCACATCCACTCAGCACCACTGCCACATCAGATGTACAAGGAACATACACTTGTTTCTTCTACCATCAGTACGCTTGGTCCATTGGGGAGGTGGGGGGGGGGGGTTAACACCATGAGTTACTGCACTGGGTGACACCAACCCTAGTGACACCACTGGCAGGGGTTAGTTAATCCCTGTTATGAGCAGCTGCTTCTCACCCAATAAAAGGAATTTAGTTCAGTCTTTGCTCAGTGAAAATGTGTGCATTGATGGCAGGATTCCAATACTGAATTCCATTTACCCCTGTACTGCTGCTTCTTGTGGTGGATTTTCCCATATGGCCTTCAATGCCGATGCAGTCACCATTGAGCCACAGCTGGGCAAGATAAGTGAAGAAACTCATGAGAAAAGAGATGACCACATCAAACTGTTAAGCCAGCCAGAGCATGGACAACTCTGCACTTCTAAATGTGGATTTTGTCAACAATGTCTAATATTTTCCCAGCTCAGGACCGATCAAATCCGAATGGAGAGTCTTGGCCCAAAATGTTGACCATCCCTTTGCCTAGTTAGATGTTACTTGACCCATTGAGTTCTTCCAATAGCTTATTTTTTGCTTCAGATTCCAGCATCTACAGTTTCTGATGTCTCGACCTTAAGTTATTGGAGTGATCAGGAGCATGGAATGGATATACATTCAAGTGAGTTGTGCAGTTTATGAAACTTTTCTGGTATTTTCTCTCTATCGTTACTACACTTGACATTGTTAAATGAACAGTTCAAGCTATTTTGCCTGGGCAAGATGTTTGGTATGCTGCGAGACCTGCTGAGTTGCTCCACATTTCTGTGTTTTTACTACAATCACAGCCTCTTCAGTCTTTCATGTTTCACTCCAAGATGTTTGGCCATTTTGGAGTACACAAGATAGCTTTGCTGATAAAGATTGGTCACTGGTCAATTTTCCAGTATTGGATATTCAAAATCTTAGGCAGGACTCTTTTTCAGCTGAAAAGATTGAACTTTAAACAAAGGTTTTCTGGATGAGGGGGGGGATTGATCTATAATCACACATTTTCATTCTTCAAAAGAGAACCAGGAAATTGCAGGCAGGTGAGCCTGATGTCAATTGTATGTAAATTATTGGAAGGTGTTCTGAGAGATCACATATACAACTATTTGGACAGTCAAAGACTGATTAAGGACAGTCAGCATGGCTTTGTGCATGGTATGTCATATTTAACGAACCTTACAGAGTTTTTTGAGGAGGTTACCAAGAAAATAGTTGAAGGAAAGGCTGTGGATGTTTTCTACATGGATAAGACCTTTGACAAGGTCCCACATGGAAGGTTAGTTCACAAGATTCAGACACTAGGTATCCATGGAGAGGTGGTAAATCGGACTCAAAATTGGTTGAATGGGAGAAGTCAGAGAGTGGTAGTGGATGATTGCTTCTCAGCCTGGAGGCCTGTAACTAGTGGTGTGCCTCAGGTACGTGCAGGGACCATTGTTGTTTGTATCAATGAGATGGATGATAATGTGGTAAATTGGATCAGCAAGTTTGCTAACATAAAGATTACAGATGTTGAGGCAGCGTGGAAGGCTTTCAAAGCTTGCAGAGGGATATGGACCAATTGGAAAAATGGGCCAGAATATGGCTGATGGAATTTAATGCAGACAAGTGTGAGGTGTTGCATTTTGGAAGGACAAACCAAGTTAGGACATACACAGTAAAAGGTAGGGCACTGAGGAGTGCGGAGGAACAAAAGGATATAGGAAATCAGATACATAATTCCCTGAAAGTGGTGTCACAGATAGACAGGGTGGTAAAGAAAGCTTTTGGCATCTTGACCTTCATAAATCAAAGTATTGAGTACAGAAGTTGGGATGTTATGGTGAGATTGTATAAGACATTGATGAGGTAAAATTTGGAGCATAGTGTGCAGTTCTGATTGCTACAGGAAGGATATCAGTAGGATTGAAAGAGTGCAGAGAAGATTTACTAGGAAGTTATCAGGTCTTTAGGTGTTGAGTTACAGGGAAAGACTAAACAGGTTATGACTTTATTCCTTGGAGCATAGAAGAATGAGAGGAGATTTGATAGAGGTTTACAAAATTATGAGAGATATAGACAGAGAAAATGCAAATAGGCTCTTTCCACTTAGATTAGGAGACATAACTATGAGAGGACATGGCTTTAGGGTGAAAGGGGAAAGGTTTAGGGGAAACATTAGGGGGAATTTCTTCACTCAGAGACTGATGGGAATGTGGAATGACCTGCCATTTGATGTGGTAAACATGGGCTCACTCTATGTTTTAAGAATAAATAGGATAGATACATGGATAGGATGTCTGGTAGTTTACGGACTGGGTGCAAATCGATGGGACTAATGGCATGATATTGCAGCATAGACTGGAAGGGCTGAATGGCCTGTTTTCTGTGCTGTAGTGTTCTATTGTTCTATGCTTATTCTTTGATCGCTCTGAAAGCCAGTGTTTTCAGGTATAGTGAAAATTTATTAAAAATGTACATGCTGGAAATATAAAGCATAAAAAGCAAAATGCTAGAAACACGCAGCAAATCAGGCCAACTATGAGAAATAGGTATAACCTTTCTGATTGAAAGTCAGAACTGGTGAATCAGCCAGAGTTTAAGCAACTCTGCACTTCTAATTCCAGACGCTTTCAACAAGGTACAATATATGTGGTTGCTGGACCAGTCCATTTCCGATGAACTGTTTTCAACCTAAAACAAGAACTCTTTTTCTCTTCCCATGAGAGGTCTTTTCAAATAGAGATTATTCTTTCTCTCTGCAACTGTAGCTGCTAACATTCAAGCAGTAATTTTATCCTCATTCAACAGCAGTATCCTAAGATTTGAGACCAATTTTGTAGGTTAGGTCAGCAGTTCCCTTTGATAAGAAAAATCAAGGAGGATGGGACTGATTTTTACCTGTTTATTTCCAAAGAAAATTTGATTCACACCACATTTCCTTCACATAGAGAACCAGAAGTAAATGTCTCTAGATTCTCTTTGAAGGGTTTTCAACCTGGCCCTCACATCTGCAGATATCAAAGCAATTAAGGCACTGAGGCCTATTTTTTTTTAAAAGTTGGATATTTTATTTATAATTTTCCAGACGTGGACCCAAAGAGCTCTCAACAATATCATGGTCAGCGAGTACAAACAACACTGATTACAACTTATTCAAATCCATACTATACAGATTCCTCTGTTCAGTCCAAATTTATCTCCCTCCCGTTCCCATGGCACATAATATTTGACGTTTAACTAGTCAAAGAAAAAATTCACAGGACAATAAAAACATTCATGACAACGGAATAAATGATACATCTGGGAGTTATAGGTTTGTCGCGGCATGGTTGCCCAGGTCCAGTATGATTCCTCTTCCTGACTTTCCACACTGTGAGGCCTAATTCATTGGAATTCTTCATTTCACTATTCTCATGTGTCCATAGAGTATCCTGTACAGGATGCCAATAAAACTTCATAACAGATCATGTCTTGGGAATCATTTCCACTTTCTCTAATGTCACTACATTCACCATTTAATCATTGATACAGGGAAAGGAAAATGGATATTTGCTATAACAGAATCTCTGGTTTAGAAGATCATTGTCTTAGATTATCAAATATATACAAATCAGGAAATAGTATTTAGTCTTTATATGAAACACATTACACCAAATATGATTTCTTACTTCACATGAGGATGGTCTAATTATTTTATGAACTGAAATTTGGTGGGAGGTCTGTATTACTAAAAAAATCCAATTTATGAAATGAAAAATAATACTGAAACTGGGTGATCTATTTTTTCTTTTCCTATTTATTCATTTGGACTAAAAATGCCCTCTTCAAATACTGAATTCTGTCTAATATTTGCATTTTTTTTCAAAATGTCTTTAGAAAATTTTTTATGGTATTTCCAAAAATTCCATGTTTATTATATGTGGTACTGTAGCTGTGCACTACTGGAAACAAGACACACACATGTAGTTTAGTCAGGTTAAGCTTTGAATTTTATTAGGGTTCAAGCCCGACTTTTATACTTCCACTGTTCCTACCGTGGCCCCCCCACCGGCTGACATCACAACATGCATAACAAAAGTGGGTTTCCTGCGCGCAGGTACCTTCCTGCATCACAATGCCCTTCTTCCCTGCATGCTGTCCCTGTCTATTTGCTGCGCAGCAAGACCAGTGCCATTTTGGGGTCACTGGCCTTTAAGCTGCCCTTGCCATTCACCTGCGGGTTCGCTTGTTGGGGCCAGTGCTGCTGCATGGGCTGCTAGCCTTTGGTTGCGCTCGCCGCCCGGAGCACCAGCTTGATTGCCGCCGCAGCGGGCCACCACAGTACTTAATCAGGATTTTCTGCGTAATGTTGTGAATTTAGTTGTGTTTTATCAGCACATAACAACCCGTTCAGACCATGTCAGAATTATGTTCAAAACAAGAAATGTGATTTGCAATGGCTGTTTGTTTCTCATACAGGATGGGAATTTTGCAATGAAAGCATGAGAATGACATACTCCTGTGACACATGTGCACCATGTTGCTATAGTTTCCACCTGTGGTAATCTGATGCACGTTCACATGGTTACTAAACATGAAAGAAAGAACAAACCACATACCATGCAAAGATATTACAATATGTTCCTGAAGTTCATTTTGACTGACTTACCAATAAAGTACCAGATGTGGTTACTTGATATGTGGTCTCGTTAACAAGGTTTCCTCTTTCAGCAGTTTCCATTGCGTAGTTGTAAAGCCATTAATACCTCATTCTGAAATTTTTTAGTTATTCATTGGTTTCAGGATCAGGCATTGGTGGAAAGGCCACATTTATTGTCCAGCCCTAATTTTCTCTGCAAAGTTGGCAGTGAGCCACTTTCTTCTACTGCTGCAGTCCCTCTCTGGTGAAGTTACCCCTGCAGGGCAGTGGGGAAAGGAGTTCCACAATTTAGGATTGGTGAGATTGCACCAAGTCATGCTGTGTGTCTTTGAGGGAAACATGCCACTGGTGGTGTTGCCATGGTGCCAGATGTATTTGTACTTCTCGGTAGTCAGGGCATCAATTTTGGATGACCAGTCAGAGTATTGAAGACAGGCCATCCTCAACATTTTTTTTTTGGCTATGGTCCCTTAGCACTCTGTTCTAAGTTTATGGTGTAGAGCTCGTCGAAAGAACCAAAGACTTGTTGATCCAAACCAAGGCTTTTATTAGCAAAAGACAGGAGCTCTTCACAGGTGGCCGAC
The DNA here is from genome assembly GCF_036971445.1 of Narcine bancroftii. Taxonomy (NCBI): domain Eukaryota; kingdom Metazoa; phylum Chordata; class Chondrichthyes; order Torpediniformes; family Narcinidae; genus Narcine; species Narcine bancroftii. The sequence continues at coordinate 58,464,331 of NC_091472.1, forward strand.
CAGTCCGGAATGATCCGACCTGGCTAGGGACACAACCCTTTAAGGCCCAGACAGTAGGCGCGGCTAAGCTCTCAGCCAATCGCTGTAAGCACAGTCATTACAAACTCTAGATACTGTAACTATATACATTGGTGATAGGTCTGGACTATCACATATGGGCCACCTTCTCTGTGAAGAAGTCATGTTCTGGTTTCTTCTGTACCACTCTCCTTCCAACAATGTCAAAAAACATTAAAAATATATATGTCACTTGAGTTGAAAGGAAAACAAGGCTTTTACTTAAATGTTCTGTGGCCCCCAGGGTAGAGTGGGAGATGTAGGGCTCCTGCTGAAGTTGGCTGTGCTAGACGCTGACTGTATTGTATTTTGTGGATGGTATGTTCTGCAGCCACAGCACACTGGTGGAGGGCAAATTAAATTGGGTGGCATGATTAGTGCAATGTTGTTGCTGCACCAGTGACTGGGACCAGGGTTCGAATCTACTGCTGTCTGTATGGAGTTTGCATGTTCTCATCATGTCTGTGTGGGTTTCATCCAGGTGCTCCTGTTTCCTCCTACCATTCAAAACATACAGGGGTTGTAGGTCAATTGGGTATAATTGAGCAGCATTGGCTTATGGGCCTGAAGGACCTGTTACCGTGCTGGATGTCGACATTTAAAATTTAAATTTTTGTGTTGTGGGTAGGGTCCCAATCAAATGGGATGCTTTACCCTGGATAGTGGGGCTTCTTAAATGGGGAGTGATGTTGGAATTGTGCCCATCAGGCATCTGATCTATTCCTGTCAAGAACTTTGGAATTTGGAAGTTGTTTCCTTGATGCCCGTTAACTTTCCCAGCATCAAGCTGGCTCAATGCCCGAGGCAGTCACTCTCACTTCATCTGTGGAATCTGTTTTTGGTTCACGTTTAGATTAAGGCTGCATCAGGGAGCAAGTTATTGGAGAGCAAGTGTCCTTTTATGGTACTGCTAATAACTTATTTCACTTTTCTGATAATTGGGAGCAACATATGGAAAATACAGAGCTGTATTGTGCCTAGAACACTGACAACTTCTCTCAAACTCGTGACTTCTGCCACAAGGAAAGCAAGGACTTCAGGCGTATGGCATGCCAATACATAAAGGTTCCCTTCCAAGTTGCACAACATTATGACTTAGGAATAAATGTTTTCTCTTTAATTGTTTGGGCTAAAACAGTCTACCCAGAACAATGCGGGAGTTCTCTCACAAGAAAGGCTATATTTTCAAGATGGGCAATAAAAGTTAGTCTTGCTGTGAACATGGATAAATTAAAACAATTCCTTGGTGCAATCAGCTTCAAATTGAGTGGAAAAGATAGCAGTACTTGGGAAGTGACTGTTCCTATTTGATGGACATAGAACCATAGAACATTACAGCATGGAAAAGAGACCCTTTGGCCAAACTAGTATTCTGCCTAGTCACACTGACCTACACCCGGACATGTCAAGTTTGAGACCACATTCACAGCTTCAGCTGGCAGCTCGATCCACACTGCCACTACTCTCTGTGTGAAAAGGTTCCCCTTAATGTTCCCCGTAAATGTTTCCCTTTTCACCCTTAACCCATGTTCTCTTGTTTGTATGTCATTTAACCTCAGTGGAAAAAGCCAACTTGACTTTATCTATACCACTCGTAATTTTGTTTACCTCTATCAAATCTCCCCTCATTCTTCTACACTCTAGGGAATAAAGTCCTAACCTGTTCAATCTTTCCCTGTAATTCAGTTCCTGAAGTTCCAGCAACATCCCACTAAACCTTCTCTGCATTCTTTAAATCTTATTGATATCTTTCCTGTAATTTGGTAACCAAAACTGTACACAATACTCCAAATTTGGCCTCACCAATGTCTTATACAATTTTCCCATAACATCCCAATGTCTATACTCAATTCTTTGATTTATGAAAGCCAATATGCCAAAATCTCTCTTTACATCCCTATCATGAATGATGCAGTATTAGAAATGCTACTTCAATGTGAAATACTATCACCAGCTTGAAATATGCAAATTATATCTATTTAGTGTGCAAACATGATTCAGTCAACAGATTCATAGAATTAAGCACTCAGTAGTGAAAGACCACCCACCCATGTTTTATGACAATTTTCTTTGACTGAAGGTGGCATGAGTCAATTGATCATAGGTTATCAGAAAAATAGTGTCATTTGGAGATACACTTCAGCCAATTGTGTCCACACTGATCATCAAATACCCATTATTATATAATCGTACCCTAACTCATTTATTCTTCCTTCAATCCCATCAACCTCCCCCAGCTTTTACCAACTTTTACCCCACATGAGGAACAAACAACCTACAATGACCAATTCACCTACCAAACCACACATTCTTGGGATATGGGAGAGAGTTAGGGTGCTAAAAGAAATCCATGCAGTAACGCACAGCATCTAGGATAGAACCCTGGTCACTGCTGCCATGATGGAGTGGCACTACCATCTGTGCTTCTGTGCCCCTCAATATCTGGTTCTTCTTCAGAGTTCCTAAAGACTGCAGAAGAAGTGATTCAGAAACAAAAGGAATTTTGCTTTGAAAGCAAAGCTTCACATAAATTGGTTTGTCTTGAATATAGACGTTTTATTGGATGTTCAAGTGTTCCAGTGACTAGTGACTTGATGCCAGGACATAGATTTCCAGAAGGGTGCAGCTCACTCCCTATCTGCATCAACAGTTTGATTGAACCATGTTGACACGATGGCTAGTAAAGCTCACAAGCACCTCTAATTCCTCAGAAGCTTGAGAAAATTTGGCATGTGATTCTGTGTACTTCTAAGCTCTACAAATGTACCACTAAAAGTATCTTGTCAAGATGCATCGCTGCAGGTTATGGAAAAATGCTCGCCCAAGTCCGCAAGCAATTGCAGAGAGCTGTGAACACAGCTCAGACCATTACACAAACCCCATCCCTTTTATCGTCTCCAGCTACACCTCCTTTTGCCTTGGAAAAGCAGCCAATCCCAAACCAGCCATTCTCTTCTCTGTCTTCTTCCTGAGAAGAAGATTCACGAGTATGAGATCAGACACCATGAGATTCAAGGACAGTGTCTATCTGTTGGGTTCAGAATAGGTTTGACGGGTTCAAAGAGAATCAAGGCTGGACACTTATTATGAACAAACAGTGGTCTTTATTTGCATACAGGGAAGTTCACAAAACGGGCATATGCTGACAGACTAACAATACACAGCACATAGGCACAGTGTACTGAGAAATGAGGTTTTATCTTGTTCAACACTCACCACCCACAGGCATAATATACCATGTAACAAATAAACGAGTACTTCCACATAAACCTACTCTCGAGTTTGCACTTGCTTGGGATCCAGGTCAGGCCCATTGCAGTTGGACCTCCATGACTGCCTGGGCTTCAAGGCAGCAGCAAACAAATTGATGTATAGATATTTTTTCACTATACTTCAATAGATGTGTCAATACACTTGAACTTGTTCCCTTTGGTGTACTGTAATTCAGCAGAATCAGAAGGAATACAAAGGTGGGACACGATACCAGAGGAGAGAGGAGAAGGGGTGAAGAGTCTCCATGGAACACCATATCCACCAGGGTCTTCAGATAGCAAGCCTCTTGTCATTGCAGAGCAACTGATATGATTCCCCACTTTTCAAATCACTAATTGCATTGCAGGAAGGGATTTACTTTGCCATTGGTCAATTGGACATAATCTCCCTCAGCTTTCATGTGTTGTGTTCATTCCAGACTGGAACTGGAAATACCTTCTCTGGATCACAGTTTGTTGGATAAAAAAGATCACAAATGCTGTTCATTGTTTGTCAGTAAAATGGACGTCATTCTACTCTGTCTCCTGGATGAAGCAAGTGGCTTCATGAGAATTAGAGGTTCTTTTGTGGGACAAGTTAATGTAGAATGCATTATCAATCCATCCCCTTGACGTCTGACAGGTCAATTCAAGTTTCTTGGCAATAATTAATGAAAATAAAAACAAATTATAGGTTCTGAAAGTCTGAAATAAAAACAGTGAAGTACACTTAGCAAATCAAACAATATTAATGAAAGGAGAAAACATTAATGCATTAATGCTTTTAATATGAGATCATTTTTTCACACTGGAATGGGGTGGAGGGGGGGGAAGGAGGAAACAAGTCAGATTTCCGTGGAAGTGAAAATGGGAGAGGGATCTATTAAGCAAAATAAATATCTCTGATGGAGTGGGTCCATTTAGCTTAATGTGGCAATCGCTAGGCTATTGCTAGACGAAGGAGATGATCGTGGACTACAGGAGGAGCAGAAACAACTGCTTCCCATTACACATCAACAACTCTGTAGTAGAGAAAGTGGAGAGCTCCAAGTTCCTTGGAGTTCACTTAACTAGTGACCTATCATGGACATTCAACATTTCCTCACTTGTCAGGAAGGCGCAACAGCAACAGCACTTCCTGAGAAGACTGAAGCGGGCAAGGCTACTGGCCACTATTATGTCAACCCTCTATTGAGAGCATCCTGGCCAGCTGCATCACAGCGTGGTATGGTTGGTATGGATAATCCACAGGACAATAAGAGTGGCAGAGAGGATCACTGGAGTCTCTCTCTTCCCTCCCCCCCCCCCCCCAAACAAAGAGATCTACTGGGATTGTTGTCTGAAGAAAGCATGCAAGACCCCACTGAGGACCCACACAGCATCTTTCAGCTGCTCCTGTCAGAAAAGAGTGTCAGAGCCCGCAGCACCAGGCTGTGGAACAGCTTCTTCCCGTGGGCAGTGAGAATGCTGAATGACCAAAGGAACTGCTCACACTAACCATCCAAGACTCTCATTTGTACAAAACAATATCTATTTATTTATTTGTATAATACTTGTCCTGCATATGTATTGTTTGTCTGTGTGTGTCTTAGGTCTGATTGTGTGTCTGCGTATTTTGCACTGAGGACTGGAGACGGCTGTTTAATTGGGTTGTACTTGTGCAATTCAGATGACAATAAATTTGACTTGATTAAGTTGTCTGTGTAAAATGTTGTGAATAATAAGGCTGTGGGTGATGCCCAACATGTTAGACTATACTAGTAGAATAAGAATAAACTGAACCAACACTGTGACAGGCGGAGATGCAGACAGATGAAAAAGTGACCTACCTGACATTGGAGAATTTACCAGATTGACGATGAAGGTCTTGTTTCTTGAGCTTGTATTGAATCTCTTTCCAACAGTGCAGGAAGTCAGAGCTAGAAGTAGGAGGGTAAATTTAAATTTTAGGGAATTAGAAAATCAAGGTTGCTTCTGCGGATTGAGTGCAGGTGCTCCACAAAGCAATCATATTTGATCTGTGTTCGATTCTCCAATGTTGATGAGAGCACATTGTGTATTCACAATGTGGGACATCAGTATGGAAGAAGTACAAGTGAATCATTGCTTCAGCAGGAAGGACTGTGTGCGAACCGGCATGGTAGCAAAGGAAGAGTCAAAAGAGCAGATAGATTGGATGCAGAATTGGGCAGAGAAATGGCAGATAGAGTTCAAAGTGGTTAAGTGTGAAGAGATGCATTTAGGAAGGTCGAACTTGAAGGTCGAGTGCATGGTTAATGTAGGATTCCTAACAGTGTGGAGCAACAGAGGGATCTTTGGGTTCAAGTACTTAGATCCTTCAAGGATGCTGCACAAGTTGTTTGGTTAAGAAGGCTTATGGTGCACTGGCCTTCATTAGTCAGGGGATTGAGTTCAAGAGCTGTGAGAAAATGTTCCATTTTTATAAAGCTGGTTAGACCACACTTGGAGTATGGGATTCATTTCTAGTTAATTAATTATAGAAAGGATGTAAAACTTTAGAGAGGGTGCAGAGAAGATTTACCAGGATATTGTCTGGATTGGAGTTTATGAAGTAAAGTTGACAGAGCTAGGGCTTTTCATTTTGGAGCAGCAAAGGATGAAAGGTGGCTTAAAGGTTTAACCAGATTATGAGAAGGATAGATAGCATGGTTTGCCAGCACCTTTTTCCTGGGGCAATAATAATAAATACCAGAGAACATCTGCTTAAAGCGAGCGGAGGAAAGTTTAGTGGTGATGTCAGAGGTACGTTTTTTACATAGAGAGTAGTGGGTGCCTGGAATGCATTTCTAGGGGAGGTGATGGAGGCTGATGCAATAGGAACATTTAAAAGACTCTTTGGTAGGCCTGTGAATGTCAGAAAAATAGGTTATGGGCTGTGAAGCTGGAATATATAGTTCAGCACCACATTGTGGGCTGAAGGGCCTGTCTGGGCTGTACTGTTTTATCTTTTATGTCTACACACGTTGCCAAATAACATCCAATCTCTGTATTCAAGCTGCATCCCAATGTTTCTGTCAGTCACCAGCCCATTAGTTGCTTGACTGAATTACTTGAGGCATCTTGATGCCCACTAACCAATTAACTAATTAGTTCGCCCCTCACAGAGTTCCCAGTGACAGAGGGTTAAAGGGATGAAAGACAAAAGAAACATTCATTTAGTGCTTTTTACAATATTACAAAGCCAAAGGTTTTTTTTTAATGCTAATTAAGTACAGAAAAACCTCTGGTATCCAGCATCTATGGGGATAGGTAGATGCCAGAAAAGTTGCTTGAGACTGCATGTTGCATGATTGGTGAACCAATCACAATGTGGCACCAATTTAAATTTTCTGATTTTTTACCTTTTCATTTTCTGTGGTTTTATGTTGGTGGCTTGAATTCCAGATAATGGGGGGGGGGGGGGGGGAGGGGGTTTACTGTATTTTGAAAGAGTCATCTCTGTAGAAACATGGAGAATACAGCTTCCCCCCAAAATTACACTAATAAACAAGTAATCTGTTTTTCTGATGTTGATTAAGGAAACATACTGGACAAGATTGTTAGGAGAGTGAAGATTGATATAGAAATGGTAATGACTTCATCATTCCAAAGTGTTGGTGCTCTTCATCTTTGTAATCAGAATTTTAAAAAAAATTGTGACTACTGGGAAGAAACTGATGTGCAAAGGTTGTTGGGCATCTGAAATACTGGAAGGAATTTTCCTTTTTTTTTCCCTTTCTCCTCTGGGCCTGGAGGATGTTCCCAATCTGACCTGCTGGGTATGTCCTTTTACTCTGCATTTTGTACTTCCTATATTCTTCTCTCACTCCCTAATTACTCCCATTCACCCAGTGACCAAATAATCTTGCTTACAATTTATCCCTCTGGCTACCGTGGTTTTAGCTCATCAGCGACATCGTCTCTCTTCCAACCTCCCTTCAATTTAATGAACTTCATTTGTTTCATTTTGAGTTCCGAGGGAGAGTCTTCATCTTGAAATGGTGACCCTATCTCTCCCCTCACAGATGTAGTCTCACTGTATTTCCAATATTTTTTTTAACCTTCAGATTTAAAAAAAAAAGTTATTTTTCCACATTCGGTTTGATTGAAGGCTTAAGCACTTTTGGATAGAAAGCCTTAATCAAAAGTCAAGTCCATGCGACCTGGTAAGTAGGATTTAGAATAATGGGTGGGTGGTTGGTGATGATAGGAGGAAGATAGGTCCTGTTAAGTTGGCCAAGTTCATGGGTGTAGAGACATTTTCTAGTCATAAATAGACATAAATGAAAAATCCCACCCTCAGAAACACTCTTTAGGTCAGACAAGCTGAGTCTGAACAGCCACAAATTAGTTACTCAGTTTGCATATTTGTATATGTAAAATTGTTCTAAAATATTCTAAAAACAAATGAAAAAATGCTGAAGTATAAATTTTTCTTAGATTATAACACTTAAAATATTGAAAAAATATATTTATTTAAGATAACCCAATCAATTGTAAAACAATGTAAATTATCTGAGACTTAAGTCTCGGTCTTGTATCTGCTTCTCTCTGTTGGAAAGAATGGAGTTGCTTCTCCAACATGCCAAAATAGATCAAAGAGTTTTCACATCTAAACACGACTATTTAAGTCCTGAATAGTTTCCCAATAGGTTGGCTCATGTTTCAGCCCAACAAATTGGACTTTAAGAAGTGGCCACTCATCGTGTTGTGCAGTACGACAAATGTACTAAATGGGGAGAAGCTCAAAACCAGTCTGGCAGCTCAATAGATGAGGTACTGTGGACCTCCAGCAATTTCAGAATCAGAATCAGGATTTATTGTCATGAACAAGTCATGAAAATTTGGTGTTTTGCGACAGCGTCATAGTGAAAATGTACATATTATAACCATCTTTTGTTAATATTATAAAAAAAAATAAAATAATAATAATAATAACAATAATTGTGCACGAAATGCAAGGCCGTGTCTTTGGTTCATTGTTCATTCAGGAAGCTGATGGCAACGGGGAAGAAGCTGAACTTATGCCGCTGAGTGCTCATCTTAAGGCTACTATACTGATGGTAGCAGAGTGGAGGGTATGGCCTGGGTGGTGGGGGATCTTTGAGGATAGATGCTGCTTTTTTAAGACATTGCCTGATGTAGATGTCCTTTTTTTTAATTTTTTTTAATTTTTCACACTATAGATCACATTATTCAAGATATACACATTTCTCCTTTCAAATATATACAGTGTCGTTTTCTCCCCCCCCTCCTCCCCTCCCCCCCCCCCCCCCACCTCCCCCTCCATCCATTCAAAACTCTGAGTCCAAGATACATCAAACCCATCAAACAATGTTGTCACTCAACATTAACGAACAAAAACTTCCACTGAGTCAATTCTTTCCATTCACTTTTCCTTTTGTCATTTTAGGTGATAGATGTCCCGGTAGGTTTTCTCTATTATATTCCATGTACGGCTCCCATATTTGTTCAAATTATGTTATATTATTTCTTAAACTATATGTTATATTTTCTAATGGAATACATTTATTCATTTCTATATACCATTGCTGTTTTTTCAAATTATCTTCTAATTTCCAGGTTGACATAATACATTTTTTTGCTACAGCTATCTTAACAAATCTTTTTTGTACACCCTCCAAATAAAGTCCAAATTCTTTATTTTTTATGTTACTTAGGAGAAAGATCTCTGGTTTTTTTGGTATATTGCTTTCTGTAATTTTATTTAATATCTGGTTTAGATCTTCCCAAGATTTTTTCACCTTTTCACAAGTCCAGATTGCATGAATTGTTGTTCCTATTTCTTTTTTACAACGAAAACATCTGTCAGATACTGTTGGATCCCATTTATTTAACTTTTGAGGAGTGATATATAACCTATGTATCCAATTATATTGTATCATACGTAATCTCATATTTATTGTATTTCTCATAGTTCCTAAACATAACCTCTCCCATGTTTCCTTTTTTATCTTTATGTTTAGATCTTGTTCCCACTTTTGTTTAGTTTTATCATTTATTTCCTCATTCTCCTTTTCTTGTAATTTGATATACATGTTTGTTATAAATTTTTTAATTATCATTGTGTCTGTAATCAGATATTCAAAACTGCTTCCTTCTGGTAACTTCAGACTACTTCCCAATTTATCCTTTAAATAGGATTTCAATTGGTAATATGCCAGCACTGTATCTTGAGTTATATTATATTTATCCTTCATTTGTTCAAAGGATAATAATTTATTTCCCGAAAAACAATTTTCTATTCTTTTAATCCCTTTTTTATCCCATTCTCTAAAAGACAGATTATCTACCGTAAAAGGGATTAGCTGATTTTGCGTCAGTATTAGTTTTGATAATTGGTAGTTTGTTTTATTTCTTTCTACATGAATCTTCTTCCAAATATTAAGCAAATGGTGCAATACTGGAGAATTCCTATGTTTTACCAATTTTTCATCCCATTTATATAATATATGTTCAGGTATCTTTTCCCCTATTTTGTCTAGCTCTAATCTAGTCCAATCTGGCTTTTCTTTTGTTTGGTAAAAATCTGATAGATATCTTAATTGTGCGGCTCTATAATAATTTTTAAAATTTGGCAGTTGTAAGCCTCCTTGTCTATACCATTCTGTTAATTTATCTAGTGCTATCCTCGGTTTCCCCCCTTTCCATAAAAATTTCCTTATTATTTTCTTTAACTCCTTAAAGAATTTTTCTGTCAAGTGTATTGGCTGTGCCTGAAATAGGTATTGTATCCTTGGAAAAATGTTCATTTTAATACAGTTTATCCTTCCTATTAGTGTTAATGGTAAGTCTTTCCAATGCTCTAAATCTTCCTGTATTTTTTTCATTAGTGGATAATAATTAAGTTTATATAGATGGCTGAGGTTTTTATTTATTTGTATACCTAGGTATCGTATTGTTTGCATTTGCCATCTAAACGGTGATTCTTTCTTGAATTTTGAGAAATCTGCATTATTCATTGGCATTGCTTCACTTTTATTTGCATTAATCTTGTATCCCGACACTTCTCCATACTCCTTCAATTTCTTACGTAATTCTTTTATTGATGTTTCTGGTTCCATTAGGTATACTATAACATCATCTGCAAATAAACTGATTTTGTATTCCTTGCCTTTTATTTTTATCCCTTTTATTTTATTTTCTGTTCTTATCAGTTCTGCAAGTGGTTCTATGGCTAACGCGAACAATAAGGGCGATAGTGGGCATCCCTGTCTTGTTGATCTGCTTAAGTTAAAATGTTTTGATACATATCCATTTATGGTCACTCTTGCCAATGGCCCCTTATATAATGCTTTAATCCAATTAATATATTTCTCAGGTAAACTAAATTTTTGTAGTACCTTGAATAAATAATTCCATTCTACTCTGTCGAAGGCCTTCTCTGCGTCTAAAGCAACCGCTACTGTTGGAGTTTTATTTCCTTCTACTGCATGAATTAAGTTAATGAACTTACAAATATTATCTGTTGTTCATCTTTTTTTTATGAATCCAGTTTGGTCTAGACTTACTATTTTTGGAAAATAATCAGCTAATCTGTTTGCTAATAATTTAGCTATTATCTTGTAATCTGTGTTAAGTAGAGATATTGGTCGATATGATGCTGGTGCAAGTGGATCTTTCCCTGCCTTTGGTATTACTGTAATTATTGCTGTTTTGCACGAATCTGGTAAGCTCTGTGTTTTATCAATCTGGTTGATTACTTCCAGGAGGGGAGGAATTAATAAATCTTTAAATGTTTTATAGAATTCTATTGGGAGACCATCCTCTCCTGGTGTTTTATTATTCGGCAGATTTTTTATTGTCTCTTGTATTTCTACTATTTCAAATGGTTCTATTAATTTATTTTGTTCCTCCGTTTGTAATTTCGGTAGTTCAATTTTAGTTAAGAATTCATCTATTTTGCCTTCTTTCCCTTCGTTTTCAGTTTGGTATAATTGTTCGTAGAATTCTCTGAAATTTTCATTAATTTCCGTTGGATTATATGTGATCTGTTTGTCTTTTTTCCTTGATGCCAATACCATTCTTTTAGTTTGTTCTGTCTTAAGCTGCCACGCTAGAATTTTGTGCATTTTTTCTCCTAGTTCGTAATATTTCTGCTTTGTCTTCATTATATTTTTCTCCACCTTATATGTTTGAAATGTTTCATATTTTATTTTTTTATCTACCAATTCCCTTCTTTTAGTAGTGTCTTCCTTCCTTGCTAATTCTTTCTCTATATCTGCTATTTCCTTTTCCAACTGTTCAGTTTCATGATTGTAATCCTTCTTCATCTTAGTTATGTAACTTATTATTTGCCCTCTGATGAACGCTTTCATTGCGTCCCATAATATAAACTTAACCTTCACTGATTCCGTATTTATTTCAAAATACATTTTAATTTGTCTTTCTATGAATTCTCTAAAATCCTCTTTTATGTAGCATGGGATTTAATCTCCATCTATACATTTTTGGAGGGATATCCTCTAACTCTATTGTCAATATCAAGGGTGAATGGTCCGATAATATTCTAGCTTTATATTCTGTTTTCCTAACTCTATCTTGTATACAAGCTGATAACAGGAATAAATCTATTCTTGAATATGTTTTACGTCTATCTGAATAATATGAATATTCCTTTTCCTTTGGGTGTTGTTTCCTCCATATATCCAAAAGTTGCATTTCTTGCATCGATTTAATTATAAATTTGGTTACTTTATTCTTTCTGTTAATTTTTTTCCCAGTTTTATCTATGTTTGAATCCAAATTGAGATTGAAATCCCCTCCTATTAATATATTCCCTTGCGTATCTGCTATCTTCAGAAAAATATCCTGCATAAATTTTTGATCTTCTTCATTAGGCGAATATATATTAAGTAAATTCCAAAACTCCGAATATATCTGACATTTTATCATTACATATCTTCCTGCTGGATCTATTATTTCCTTTTCTATTTTAATTGGCACATTTTTACTGATTAATATAGCCACTCCTCTAGCTTTTGAGTTATATGACGCAGCCGTTACATGTCCTATCCAATCTCTCTTTAATTTCTTGTGCTCCACTTCAGTTAAGTGTGTTTCTTGCACAAATGCAATATCAATTTTTTCTTTTTTCAGTAAATTTAGCAGTTTCTTCCTTTTGATTTGATTATGTATTCCATTAATATTTAAAGTCATATAGTTTAATGTAGCCATTTTATACTTTGTTTATCTTTCCCTTCCGTTTCCTCATCATCACCTTTCCTTCTCATCCATTTCTGCTTTCTTTCTTTGAACAGTTTATAAGACAACATTTTTAACACATCAAACATTCCCCTTATTCTCCTACCTAATATTTCTTTAACCCCATTGTCCCCTCCCCTTCCTGAGTTGCCCATTATCCCTTGTCAGGCAACCACATCTCCCCTCTCCATTTGGATTTGCGAATTCACTCGCAAGCGTCAACTGATTTTGCAGTGACCGTAATTTCTCCCTACCCAGCTCCCCCCAGAAAAGATTTCAATTTTTATATACAACAAAGGTCACTCTCTAAATTCCCTCTTTACTCCTCTCTTCCCCTTTTTTTCCCTCATTAATTCTTCTCTATACACTATATATTTTCTTTTAAATGCACATACACTTATGTAATATATGTATTATATATGTATATAGTTCTATACACACGTCTTTTTAGTTCGCAGTCTTTTGTACTCTCGTTACACGTCTTCATCTCTCAGTCTATTTTGTAATTGTTCTGCAAATTTTCGTGCTTCCTCTGGATCCGAGAATAGTCTGTTTTGCTGTCCTGGAATAAATATTTTCAATACCGCTGGATGCTTTAGTATAAATTTATACCCTTTCTTCCATAAAATCACCTTTGCTGTATTGAACTCCTTTCTCTTCTTCAGGAGTTCAAAACTTATATCTGGATAAATAAAAATTTTTTGCCCCTTGTACTCCAGTGGCTTGTTGTCCTCTCTTACTTTCTCCATTGTTTTCTCCAGTACCTTTAATCTTGTAGTATATCTTAGGAATTTTACTAAAATGGATCTTGGCTTTTGTTGTGGTTGTGGTTTAAAGGCTAATGCTCTATGTGCCCTTTCTATTTCCATTTCTTGCTGTAGTTCTGGGCATCCTAAGATCCTGGGGATCCAATCTTTTATAAACTCTCTCATATTCTTGCCTTCTTCATCTTCCTTAAGGCCCACTATCTTTATATTATTTCTTCTGTTATAATTTTCCATTATATCTATTTTCTGAGCTAACAGCTCTTGTCTCTTTAACTTTTTTATTAGATTCTTCTAATTTCTTTTTTAAGTCCTCTACCTCCATTTCTACTGCTGCTTCTTGTTCTTCCACCTTGTCCATTCTTTTTCCTATTTTTGATATGGTCATATCTATTTTATTCACTTTCTCTTCTGTACTGTTTATTCTTCTTCTTAAATCACTAAATTCTTGTGCTTGCCATTCTTTAAATGAATCCATGTATTCATTAATAAGAGAAAATATATCCATTGTCTTGCCTTTCCCTTCTTCTTCCATTTCACTGTACTCTTCCTCTTCTTCTTCCTCTAGGTTGGCCATCTGTTGTTTCTTTGTTTTCTTTTTCTTCTCTTCTTTCTTGTTTTCGTTGTCTTCTATGTTCTCCTCTTGCTGCTGCTGTCCTGTAGCTGTCATTGCCGGCTGTGGAGATCGACTCCCCAGCTGGTCGCCCCTCCCGTCGGTGTGTTTTTTTGCATCCGCATCGCGCTTGCGCGGTTGCGCACTTTTACTCGGCTCAGCGAGTCATTTTTGTAGTCCATTTTCTACCGACCTCTCCACCGCGGGCCTCTTTGAACAGGTAAGGCCTTCTCTTTCTTCTTCCGTTGTCTTATCTTCCTCTCTTCTTACCGTTGGTTTCGACTTTTCTTTTTTCGTCGCCATCTTCTTTCCACCTTTATATTCACTTTATTTTAATTTTTATTTTTGTGCCTTTGTGCTTTCCTTTATTTTTTTCAACTTTTCTGGAGAGGGCTGGAGTTCACCGTCCAGCCACTACTCCATCACGTGACTTCCTTGATGTAGATGTCCTTGATGTAATGAAGTCTAGTGCCTGTGATGTCCAGGCCGAGTTAACAACCCTCTGGAGTTTATTCTTGTCCTGGAAGTTGGCGCCTCCATACTAGGTAGTGATACACCAGCCTGAATGATCTCCGCAGTACATCTGTAGAAGCTTATGAGAGTCTTCAGTGACATACCGAACCGTCTCAGACACCTCACGAAGTATAGCCGCTGGCGAGTCTTCTTTGTGATTGCATCAATGTGGAGACTCCAGGACAGATCCTCGGAGATGTTGACAACCAGGAATTTGAAGTTCTTGACCCTCTCATCTACTGAGCCCTTGATGAGGACTGGGTTGAGCATCCCTGACTTCCTCCTGAAGTCCACAATCCTCTCCTTGGTTTTGGTGATATTGAGCGGAAGGTTATTTTCATTACACCATTCAACGAGTTGATTTATCTCCCTCCTGTACTTATTGCCATTTATGATTTTGTTGACAACTGTGGTGTCATCAGCAAGCTTGTAGATAGCATTGGAATTGTGCCTGGCCACATAGTCATGGGTGTATAATGAGTAGAGCAGTGGGCTAAGCTCGCATCCTTGGGGTGCGCCAGTATTGATAATCAGTGAGGAGGAGACGATGTTTCCTATTCCTACTGACTGTGGAGTCTGATGAGAAAGTCAAGGATCCAGTTGCAGAGAGGGGTACAAAGGCCAAGAGTTTGTAGCTTCTTGATCAGCACTGAGGGAATAATTGTATTGAAGGCCAAGCTGTAGTTAATGAAGAGCAGCCGTATGTATGAATTACTGTTTTCAAGTTGATCCAGGGCTGAGTGGAGAGCCAGAGATATTGCATCTGCTGTAGAGGGATGATGATGATAGGCGAATTACAGTGGGTCCAGATTTTTACTTAGGTACATGTTAATATTGGCCATGACCAGCCTCTTGAAGCATTTCAACACTGTAGAAGTTAGTGCTACTGGGTGGTAGTCATTGAGGCAGCCCACACTACTCTTCTTGGGTACCAGGATGATAGATGCCATTTTGAAGCTGGTGGGAACCTCTGACTGCAGCAATGAGATGTTGAAAATATTGGTGAACACTCCAGCTAGTTGCTTGGTGCAAATTTTCAGTACCCTGATATCTTGCGAGAGTTCACCTTCTTGAATGATGTTGTGACGTTGACCTCAGAGACAGATATCACAGGGTCCTCAGTCTTTTCAGGAATTCTAGTAGGATTCTTCTTCTCAAAGTGGGCATAGAAGATGTAGTGAATTGCTGTACTCTTGATTATATGGCTCTGCCCTGTTTTGTGACTGATCCTGTGGCCCCTCCCTCTTTGAACTTGTATAAAGGCTCTAACACCTTGATCCTTCCCAAGAAAGCCTGGGTTATGGCACAGGATGAGGTCCCTGTCCATTGTGAATAAAAGCCTGTAGATCAGTGATTCAGTCTCAGCCTCTTGAGTTATTTTCTGTGGGTCAACTTTTTATACAATTTTTTTGTTTTCATCAGCAACAATGGACAAACTCCTGAAACATGACAAGCTGGAGGCCTCAGAGAGCTTTGAACTCTGGCTCTACTGCTTCAAGGTCTTCCTACAAAATTCAGCCGGCATTGTGGCCACCGATACAAACAGACTGCATCTATTCTTTTCCTGGGTCGGACCCCAAGTATTCCAAATGATCAGGGATGCCATCACATACGTGGAAGCAATGGATATACTCAAGGGGCAATACAGGGAGAAAGTTAACGAGGTATACACCAGGCACATGTTGGCCACCCACAGACAGTGACTGGGCTAATCAGGCAATGAATTTCTCTGGGTTCTGAAGGCCTTGCACAGGTGTGCAACATCCAGGCAGTATCAGCCACCCAAAAGACAGAGGACATGATCCGGGACACCTATGTTGCAGGCATCAGGTCCACCTATGTGCACCAGAGGTTACTCAAGCAGAGTAAGTTAGACTAAAAAAGGGTGATTGATCTTGCGAAGTCTCTGGAGATCGTCCTTCGCAACACAGAATCATATTCTGCGAATGGGCCCACACGTGGGTCACCATCCTGGACGTGGGTCTACAGGCCATTGGTCCGCATTAATGAGCCCACCACAGCTGCTGCCCCCAGGAGCACCTGAAGTGTTTCTTCTGCGGCCAGACAAAACACCCCAGAAAACACTGCCGGCAAGAGACGCAATGTGCTAAATGCAGGAAAAAGGGCCACTACACAAAAGTATGCTGATCTCAGCCCTTCAGCCCTAGTGGCACCGTGCACGTGGCATGGCAGCTGCCATCTTGGATGATGGCATCTTCAGGGGATGACCACACCATGACATGGGGGCCGGCAATCTTGGATGCTGCCGACTTCTAGGGAGACTCATGCCACCATGTGGGCGCCACCATTATGCCCCAGACTGCGAGTCAATGCAGGTCCGATCACGGACCAGAACAGCCCCCACCAACTTGCCCGTTCCATGATGGACATCTCTATCAACGACCAGATGACTAAATGCCTTTTCGATAGTGGGAGCATCGAGAGCTTTATTCATCCTAACACGGTCCAACATTATTCTCTTGAGGCTAAACTAGTCACCTACAGTGCTGCCCTAGCCTCAAAGTCTCACTTCACAGAAATCCACAGTGATACTGACCATGCGGGACATGATATATAGAGACTTGAAGTTCCTCATTATACCGCAGCTCTGCACACCGACACTGTTAGAGTTAGACTTCCAGTGCCATTTAAAGTGTGTAACTATGCAATATGACAGCACTCTCCCTTCCCTCATTGTTAGCAACTCGCAGTTCCTCAACCGGCCACTCTTCCCCCTCCACCCCCCTCACCCCCTCCCTCCTCCGCTGGCCCAACCATCATGTGGTCTCTCTACCCTCCGCATTGACCCATCCCACCACTGCTGTTCACCAACCTCACAGTCAACTGTAAGCCAGTCACCACAAAAAGCAGGCAATACAATGAGGAGGTCAGGGCATTTATAAAAGCGGAGGTATGACGTCTCCTGGACAAGGGGATCATTGAGACCAGCACCAGCCCTTGGAGAGCCCAGGTAGTGGTGGTCAAAGGTGGTGGTAAAATAGAATGATGATTGACTATATTACTTCTTTCCCCGCATTGTGAACATGGTCAACCAAATCACTCAGTATCGTGTGTTCTCCACAGTGGACCTGAAATCCACCCACCACCAACTCCCAATCCACCTTGAGGATCGCAAGTTCACAGGTTTGAGGCAGATGGTGGCCTCTACTACTTCCTCAAGATCTACTACCAATGGCATTTCCGTTTTCCAATGGGAGATGGACTGGATAGTAGACCACAAGAACCTGCATGCCACTCTCACATATTTGGATAATGTCATGATCTGTGGCCATGACCTGCAAGACCATGACATGAGTCTCCAGAAATTCCTCACCACCACCTGAACCTAAACTACAATAAGGATAAGTGTGTCTTCCTCACAACCCAGCCAGTGATCCTTTGCTGCACTGTGGAGAATGGGGTCTTTGGCCCTGACCCCAACAGCATGCAGCCTCTTGTTAGATCTCTCCCTTTCCCACAGCCTCAAGACCCTGAAAAGGTGCCTGAGGTTCTTTTCTTATCACGCCTAGAGGGTTCCAAATTATGTGGATAAAGCCCGCCCTTTTATCTGTTCCACTTCCTTCTCCTGACAAATGAAGCACGGGGAGCCTTCTGCTGCAAAAAGGAGGACATTATGAAAGCCACAACATATGCAGTGGATGAATGTGCCCCCTTCCAGGTGGAGAGCGATGCATTCGATTTTGCCCTAACCATCACCCTTGATCAGGCAGGCCACCCCATTGCTTTTTTCTCAGGCACCCTCTAGGGCCCTGAAGTCTGACACTCCTCTATAGAAAAGGAGGCTCAGGCAATAGTTGAAGCAGTATGGCACTGGAGGCACTATCTGGCCAGCAGACATTTTATCCTGCTCACAGACCAATGGGCTATGGCATTCATGTTCAACAATAAACAGCGGGGTAAGATAAAGAACGATAAAATTTTGAGGTGGATGATTGAGCTCTCCACCTACAATTACTGTACTAGCCATGGAAGCTGAATGAGCCTTCACATGCCTTGTCACGAGGGACATATGACAGCGTACAGGTGGATCACCTCAAAGCCCTCTACAATGACCTCTGCCACCTTGGTGTACGAGGTTTTTTTTCATTTTATCAAATCTTGGAATCTGCTACACTCCATTGGAGATGTCAGAGACATGGCCAGGGACTGCCGTGTCTGGTGTTTGTATGGAGTGCAAGCCACACGTATACCAACCAGAGAGTGCACACCTGATAAAGCAACACCTGAGCATGACTTCAAGGGCCCCCTTCCCACCCCTACAGCAATACATACTTTCGCATGATTATCGAAAAGTATTCCTGGTTCCCTTTTGCCATCTCCTGCCCTGATATTATCACCACCACAATCATTGGGGCACTGCACAACCTGTTCACCCTGTTCAGGTACCCATCATACATCCACAGCGACCAGGGGTGTCCTCATTCATGAGCTATGAGCTGCGCCCATACCTGCTGGCCAGAGGTTTCGCCACCAGCAGGACCCACGAGTTATAACCCTCGGGGGAATGGTCAGGTAGAGAGAGTATGGAAAGCCATCCTCCTTGCACTAAAGTCCAGCTGTCTGCCTGTCTCTCACTGGCAGGAGGTCCTTCCAGAAGCACTGCATGCCACTTAATCTGCATGCCTCTAATGCTATCCCTCACTAAATAATTTTCTCCTTCCCAGGAAGTCCGCATTGGGGACCACACTACTCTCCAGGGCTGGCACTGCAAGGAAAACATGTGAGGGGCCATAAAACTGACCTCCTGGTTGAAAAGGTTCAGCTCCACCATGCAAACCCCTAATACATATATGTGGCCTACACGGATGAGCGTGAGGAAATGTTCTCCATCTGGGACCTCACGCCTGCAGGGGTTCCTGAGGTGTACATCCTTCAAGCAGTAACCTGCTCCTTCCACGGACATGCAATACGTACTGTTGCACCCTCCCCCCTCCCCAGTCACTCCAGTCGAGCCATCACGCGCCCAGCAGGTCGACATAGTGTTAGACATCCGGGATGACACAACCGGCTCTCCACCGGTCAGTATGGAAGATCAAGCCACTGGACTGGCTTAATCTGTAAGACTCTGTGCCCCTCGTCACCACGATGATCCAAAAAAAAAACGAGTAAATGTGGTGAACTGCTGTATTTCTGAATACCTGGCTCCGCCCTGCTCTGTGACTGTATCTGTGGCCTGTGGTAATATGTAATTACACCACTAGGTCACCAGGGGTCATCCCAGTGACCTTGTACGTAAAGCAGTCCAGAGCTACAGTCTAGCTTTCCAGGTTCATCTTGCAGTGAGTCAAGACCTCTTAGTGTACATATTAGTTTATTAAAGCTGTCTTATACTCGCACTGCTGTTGTGGTTATTGTCAGTACAATTTAATAAACTAATATAGACACTAAGAGGTCTTGTCTCTCTGCAAGAGAAATGTGGAAGGTTAGACTGTAGCTCTGGACTGCTTTATATACAAGGTCACCAGGATGACCCCTGGTGACCTACTGGTGTAATTACATATCCGCACATGGCCCCTCCATCTGACCTTGTATAAAGCCTCTAACACCTTGACCCTTCCCCAGAAAGCCCAGATCATGGCACAGGGCAAGGTCCCTGTCCATTGTGAATTCTCTTCTCTTCTTCTTTGGCTGGGCTTCGCGGACAAAGATTTATGGAGGGGTATGTGCATGTCTGCTGCAGGCTCGTTGGTGACTGACAAGTCTGATGTGGGACAGGCAGGCACGTTTGCAGCAGTTGCAAGGGAAAATTGGTTGGTTGGGGTTGGATGTTGGGTTTTTCCTCCTTTATCTTTTGTCAGTGAGGTGGACTGTGCGGTCTTCTTCAAAGGAGGTTGCTGCCCGCCGAACTGTGAGGCGCCAAGATGCACGGTTGGCGGCGATATCAGCCCACTGACAGTGGTCAATGTGGCAAGCACCAAGAGATTTCTTTAAGCAGTCCTTGTACCTCTTCTTTGGTGCACCTCTGTCTTGTTGGCCAGTGGAGAGCTCGCCATATAACACGATCTTGGGAAGGCGATGGTCCTCCATTCTGGAGACGTGACCCACCCAGCACAGTTGGGTCTTCAGCAGCATGGATTTGATGCTTGAGGACTCTGCCAGCTCGAGTACTTCGATGTTGGTGATGAAGTCATTCCAATGAATGTTGAGGATGGAGGATTGTGAATTACAGCCTGTAGATCAGCGACTCAGTCTGAGCCTCTCGAATTATTTACTGCACATTAGAAGGTTTTCAGCTCATTGGGTAGTGAAGCATCACGGCCATCTATAGTGTTCGCCTTCACTTTGTAGGCTTTAATGGCCTGTTCTCCCTGCCTTAGCTGGTCTCTAGTTTCCTCTGAAATTGCCACTTTGCTTCCATAAACATCCATTCAGAAACATCTATTAACTCTAACATGTCCATTCAACCTTTTCATCTCTCTGAATTTACTGTTAGGTTAGTGGATCAACACAGGATAAATGAGAAATGTAGAAGGGGACATGCTGGGAACAGCACCAGATATACTTCAATTGATGTGAACCTGGTGAAACTGTACATACACAACAAGAAACTCTTGTCGCTAAGGAAGTCTGTGCCCAAGATCAGATTTGTGGTTATGCAGAAGCACTATGGGAGCAAAATTACTCTAAATTACATCAAAATTAATAACTTAGCACCAAAAAAGAGAATAAGTGAGATAGTGTCCATGATTCATTGTCCATTCAGAAATCAATGGCAGAGGGGAAAAAAGCTGCTTTTATATTGTTTGCTGTTCATTTGCCTCCTGTACCTCCTTCCTGGTGGTAGCAGTGAGAAGAGGGCATAGACTGGGGTGGTGGGGGTCCTTGAGGGTAGAGGTTGGTTTCTTGAGACATGGCCTCTTGTAGATGTCCTTAATTGGGTGAAGACTAATGACAATGATGGCGTTGGCCATGTTCACAACGGTCTCTAGCCTTTTCCTATTCTGTGCATTGGCACCTCCATACCAAACAGTCGTTGCTATCCCTCGAGGTCGAGGATGATGGTCTTCATGTACTTGTTTAATATGTACTTGATGTTGCACTCCAAGCAGGACACAATAATTCACAAATCAACCAATGAATTCCAATGACATGAAAACCACGCCAATTGGAGCTGATGGATTTGCTGCAGCCTTCGTCTGCCTTCACAGCCATTGAGTTCAATGTAACTTCATGCATCTGTTCTGCCATTGAAGTCTTGGTTGGATCATTCTTTATCAGGGACCTCACCCTCGACCTTACCACCATGGGTGATCCTACCAGGAGCATAGCTCCAGACGGCATCACTCTCGGGATCTCAGGACCACACAAGCTTCTCTACCATGACAAGGTGACAATCCACAGAGAAGCAAACAGTAGGGAGGTGCCAATATTGTTTGGTACAATATCTTAGTACCAAATCTTCCTTAAACCTTTGGATGAGAGCACACCACAATTCACTTGCTCATGAACACTGTCAAGTCTCCACAGTGTGGTGACAGTTTTGATCAATGTACTGTGATAATATTTTTCTCTTGTTAGTTATCTGCAGAGGGAGAACCATTTTGCAATGAGCTCGCAAAGTGGCAAATTGGATATTTCTTTGTAAAATATAAAGTAAGCCCAAAAATCTAAATGAGTGGTAATCGTGAAAAAAGAATGGTTTCCACAGACCATACCTTTTTCCTACATTAAATCCTCCTGCACAAGTTATTAATTAATCTTTATCACAGGCTTTTCTGTGAAACCATGTATTCAAAACATATGTTCGCCCCTTTTTGTCACAAAGTAATTATTCACTTTAAGCTTGTGTTCACAGAACTGAATTATCTGTTTCTAATTTTATGCTTTCTCTGCTTTGCCTCTTTTCCTATCATCTCATGTAATGATTACACTGTGTAGGGTGTTTACTTCTCCAAGAACTGCAAAGGGAAATCTAAAAGCAACAGTTAGCCCCAGAGCTGTAAATAATTGAGAATTGCCACTGAACAGAACTGCCAGGAAGTGCCTGAGTTAATTGGCCTAAAGCTGTGAAATCAGTTGCACAGACATAAGTATGAGGTCTGTTGCCTCTTCAGGTTACTTTTAGACACGTTGAATACCCAATCCACCAAAATGCAGGCTTGGGTAGTTCCTAAAGATGGAACTTATATGATTCCATAATGATACTTTATTAAACACATGCTTTGCATGACTAAAGTTAGATCATTTGAATAAGCTTTATTCAATTTCAAGTTCAAGTTTATTGTAACATGTACTAAGCAACAATGGAAAGGTTTATTTGGTATGACATCAGGGAGACTGTATCCAGACTTGGAGATTATTTCATTGAGTACTTTTGTTCTGTCCACTGCACTTGCACTTGCACTTGCACTTTAATTCCACACACTATTTCCACATTGACATGTTTCCTCATGGCCTCATATACTCCAAACCGAGGCCACCCACAAATTGGAGGAATACTTTATAGTTTATCTTGGTAGTTTCCAACCAGATGGCATTAAGGGCAACAATTTCCCATCGCTGGTCTCTCACTTTCTCTATCCCTCTGTCTCCTTTCCTCCAACCCCCAATCCCCTTCCCTTCTTCTATCAGAGAGCTACCCATTTTTAGCCCTGAGCTCTCTCCCCCTAAAATGTCTCAGCCTTTTTCCTATTCTACCCTCCAGCTGTTAGCCTGTGCTCCTCTCCCTTCCACCCTCCACTCTTCCTCCTACCCCTCCTCCACCTTTTTATTCGTTTATTTTTCTTATTCCTGATGAAAGGCCAGAAATGTTGGTTACTTCTGATGGAACTGCTGAGTTTCTACTGCACATTTGTCTATTGCACTTGACCCTAGCATCTGCAGACTTCCTTGTTATTTCTTATTGCATTAGATTGGATTTCTCATCTGTTGAGAGATTGCAAGTGGAATTAAATATTGAGTTGTAACTTCTGAACATTTCCACTTCTG
The DNA here is from genome assembly GCF_036971445.1 of Narcine bancroftii. Lineage (NCBI taxonomy): Eukaryota > Metazoa > Chordata > Chondrichthyes > Torpediniformes > Narcinidae > Narcine > Narcine bancroftii. The sequence continues at coordinate 58,487,703 of NC_091472.1, forward strand.
ATCTTATGAAGTACATTGGTGAAGGTGGTTGGGTCTGAAATAGATCTATTTTTGTTGAAGGTATGACTCTAACCATGAGGATGTTTTCTTCTTGTTGCCAATTGGCTTTACTGTGATTAGGCTCCTTTTTTTCACACTCAATTTCTTTGATATTATGGATGGACGTTTTCACCTCACCTCTGGACTTTAGCTCTTTTGCCCACATTGTCCAATGCTTAATTAGATCTGAAGCCAGGTCTACCTCAAGAAACACAAGGTGTTTATTGATTAGTAACTTATTGATAAGTAAGTGTTACGGGCAGTCCCCGGGTTAAATACGAGTTCCATTACCTACCTCAGTCTTTAACCCAAATTTGTATTTAGTCAGAACTAGTACATATTTAGCAACAGTTAGTCAAATATCTATCTTAGTATATAGTATATACCGTATATATTTTATCTTTAAGTGCATATAAAACATTCCCCAATACACTTAAACATAATAATGCAATACATAATAATACAGGTAATAATACAGTACTGTAGGCAATGATAAAAATAACTACATTCAGTCATAAGATCATAGATTAAAAATGATGGAGAAGATGATGGAGAGATGTCTTCAGTGCAGTACCAATACTCTAAATTTCAAATTCCAAATTTTGCACCCAGCTCCTTCACTCCCTCCTCTTTCCCTCCCTTCCTTTCCCCCTTCCTGCTTCTCTCTCTCCCCCTCCCTCCTTCCCTTACTCAACCCCTCCCTCCTTCCCTTACTCAACCCCTCCCTCTCTCTCTCCCCCTCCCTTCCACCCTCCCTCCCCTCCCTCCCCCTACCATTTTGCGGGGCTGAGTGGTGGCCATTTTACGAGGTGAAGCGGCTCGGCCCCACACCGAGCCGTGACGGTTCTGGAGGCATCGAGATGACACACCCTGCTGCTTCTTATTGTCCCCCCACTTCCCCTCCTCCCCTCCACCAGGCTAATCATCCCCTCTCCCACTCATTGCTTTGCCCAGGCTGTGTGTGGTATAGCCAAGCAGCAAATGCATGTCGCCGGCTAACCTGACAATCAATCTTTCTCAGCTCCTGACTCCTGCTTATATTCCAATAAGGGGAACTGAGCACCACTGAAGTGAGTAATATATCTGTATTACCCTAAATAATGTACTATATTACTAATAGTGTAACATTACTCTTTTGCTATATCACTGGCAGCAAGCCAATGGAAAGCGAACTCTGCTGGAACCGGAAGCAGACATCATTCTCCTTCCGGTCAGCTTGTTGGTTCATAAGCACACTTTCCACCTCACATCTGTAGAAATTTGCCAGGGTTTCTGATGTCATTCCAAACCTCTGCTAACTCCTGAGGAAGTAGAGGCACTGACGTGCATTCTTCACGATACCATTGTTGTGTTGGGTCCAGGAAGGTCTTTTGAGATAGTGACTCCCAAGAATCTAAATGTGCTCACCGTCACCACCTCTAATCCCCCAACGATCACTGGATTGTACACCTCTGGTTTTCCTTTCCTGAAGTCAATAATCAGCTCCTTAGTTTTGGTGACATTGAGTGGAAGGTTGTTGTTATTGCACCATTCAGCCAAGTTTTCAATCTCCATCCTGAAATGCTAACTTATCCCCTTCCTTTAGACAACCCACAACTGTGATACCATTGGCAAATTTGAAGATGGTTTTATTGTGCTACCAAACTAAACAGTTGAAGGTGTAAAGTGAGTTGAGCAGGGGGCTAAGAACACAGCTCTATGGTTCTCCAGTACTGATGGAGATTGTGTAGGTTGTGGTCTGGAGGTGACGAAATCCATGATCTAATTACACAATGGGGTGTTAACTTCCAAGTCTTGGTGTTTCCTGATCAGTTTGAGGGGATATTGGTGTAAAATGCCAAACTGTAGTCAATAAAGAGCATCCTGATGTATGCATCTTTGCTGTTCAGATGTTCAGAACTTCATGTAGGGCCAATGAGATGGCATCCGCCGTAGAGTTGTTGCAGCGATAGGTGAACTGGAATGGATCCATGCCATTGCTCAGACAGGAGCTTATATCAAGTCAAGTCAAGTTGCATTTATTTGTTGTTCATACCATAAGCCATTGCAGTGCAAAATGAAAATAAGATAGCATTTCTCTGGACCATGGAGCTGGTTATTTACATGGATAAATTATCTCAGAAATATTTTTATGAATAACATATCATAAATAACATATCGCTTACTAAATATCATGTTACATATGTTAGCCCTGTGACCCCAGAGTTCAGAAGCTCATGTCTTGGGGGAGAAAACTGTCTCATAATCTGGTTGTGAGGGCCCAAATGCTTCGGTACCTCTTCCTGGATGGCAGGAGGAAGAATAGATTATGGGAGGTGTCTATGGAGTCCTTCACAATGTTTATGGCTTTTCTCAAACAACAGCTATTATAAATGTCCATCATGACAGGGAGAAGTCCCCAATAATCCCCTTAGCCATCTTTACTATCCGCTGCAGGGACTTGCATTCTGAACCAGGCAGTGATGCAGTTACATAGGATGCTCTCAATGCATCCCCTGTAGAATGTAGTGAGGGTGGAGCATGGAAGATGAACTTTCCTCAACCTCCGCAGGAAATAAAGGTTTTTGGGTCTTCTTGGCAGCAGATCTGGTGTTGGGGGACCAGGAGAGATTCTCAACCAGGTGCACACCAAAGAATTTATTGCTCTTGACTACCTCGATGGTCAGTGGAGAGTAGTCCCCCCTGGGCTCTCCTGAAGTCAACCAACATCTCCTTTGTTTTGTTAACGTTCGGGTATAGGTTGTTGTCTCTGCACCAGTCCGTTAATGGTTGCACCTCCTTTTTTTAAGCTGACTCATTGTTCTTGCTGATGAGCCCCACCACGGTCGTGATGCCAATGAGAACTTGATGATGTGATTAGAACTGTATCTCGCAGCACAGTCTTGGACCACCAGGGTAAACAGCAGTGGGTTGAGCACGCAGCCCTGGGGGGCTCCCATGCTCAGTGTGATGGTGCTGTTTCCGATCTGGACTGCCTGAGGGCTTGCAGTCAGGAAGTCAAGGATCCAGTTACAGATGATCTGCTTCATCACCAGCCTTCCAAACACTTCATCGCTGTTGATGTAAATGCTATTGGTAGATAGTAGTTAAGGCAGGTTACTGCACTCTTCTTGGGCACCAGTAGGATTGACACCTGTTTGAAACAGATGCCCAGCTGGAGTGAGATATTAAAGATATCTGTGAATACCTCTCAAGTTGATGAGCACAGATCTTTCACTTGTTTCATAAGCTTCATAGACCAATAAAATTATTTGTAATACTATTCTCCAAGATACCATTATTTTACCTACTATTAATTCAAAATTGTGGAAAAACCTATTGTAAAGATGATGACCAACCAAGCCAATCCTGTAGTTGTAAGTTATTTAGCTGTTTCTGCCTTTTGTTAAGTTGGCATATCATACTTTATTTCTCTTTCTTCTAGTTCCTAATTTCTTCAGTTTTCTGTTGCTCTTTAAATTATTGAAGAAGGTAGAAATGAGGGAATGGCCAATACTGCTTATACAATTTCGTTGAATTTAAAGAAAAGTATAATTTTCTATGTCTAACCCTCTGACCTATAATGTTTTCCATGTTTAGAGTTAGCTCAGAGCCTTCTGTTATAAAATTCAAAATTCGATGAGAGGATGTTTTCTTTCATTGCCCAAAACGATGCTATGTTCAGCCCTATATTTTTTGCTATCTCCAGGGTGCTAAGCCAATTTTTGATGTTGCCATTGTGATGAGAGAGAGCCTCAGCAGAGGATGAAAAGGCAGCAGATTGTCTTGCAGCAAGTGAGGTCTGAAACACTTTTTCTTTTCAAATATTTTTGAGAGCATCATTGAATCATTTCTACTTGTCTGGTAACCTTTCGATGGAGCTCTGAGAGACCATGGTAGAGACGATGCAATGAACTTGGCCTGCCCTAGAAAGTTAATTACAACCATAGTGCTGGGGTTGTTGGCCTAGAAGAGCACACTGACATTGGTTTGCTTATGCTCCCCTTGAATCGGAGAATTTTGTAGAGGTTCCTGACATACTGGCTTTAGAGACGGTCCAGAGGAGGTTTACTAGGTTGATCCCTGGGATGAAGGGGTTGACTTATGATGAAAGATTAAATCATCTAGGATTGTATTCGCTCGAGTTCAGAAGAATGAGAGGAGATCTTATAGAAACATATAGGATAATGAAGGGTATGGATAGGATAGATGTAGGAAGGTTTTTTGAGCTGGCTGGGGAAACTAAAACGAGAGGACACAGTCTCAAGATTCGGGGGAGTAGATTTAGGACAGAGATGAGGAAAAATAGTTTTTCCCAGAGAGTAGTGAATATTTGGAATTCTTAACCAGGGAAGTGGTTGAGGCTGCTTCATTAAACATATTTAAAATTCGGTTAGATAAATTTTTACATGATAGAAGAATTAGGGGTTATGGGGAGAAGGCAGATAGGTGGAGTTAGGTCATAAGTTAGATCAGCCATGATCGTATTGAATGGCGGAGCAGGCTCGATGGGCCATTTTTGACCTACTCCTGTTCCTACTTCCTATGTTCCTAGGTTGTCTAGGAGACCATGAGCTTGGTGGAGGGCTTATTCAATGAAAAAAATCATAAATGAGAATGACAATGCAAAGCATTTGCCCAATCCCCTGGTCTGAACTTTGCCAGAACTCTGAACATGTCAGAGAACATGCATGACATCACAGATGACCTTGGTTCTTTTTCTTGCGGGCCAGGCAGAATTTCTACTTATCGGTAGTGCAAAAAACTGTACTCAAGAAAAGATACATATAAAAAAAGAGAGAAATACAAACAAAGAAAAAAGTATGTATCAACATTTCATTCTATGGACTTTGATCTCCTTTCTCATAATCTTCCCTTACATTGAAAATAATCTGCTCATTTACAATCAAATCAATCTGACAATGCTGACTCACAGCTACTCCATATATACATTGCAGATTAGGATGTCAGAAAATAATGTAAGTTTCAGACAATTAATTGTTGAAGTGTCTTTTATAGAGAATTCTTTAAAGCAGAGCTTGATCAGTTTATACCTTTCCCAAAGGGCTCAGGTCATGATTTCTGTAGAGCATTAGAAGATTAGTCTGCTTCCTGACGTACAGCTATCCAGTGCTCACTGAAAGTTAGAATCTATGAATCTATGCAGTCATTCCTTCTTTGTTTTCTCCTGGTTTTGGGTTATGCAGTCCCACATCATGGTGAGAGTTGGTTGCAAGAGTAAAAGGCAGGAATACAGTTGAGGATGTCCTGTCTGGCTGAATCATCGTCATGTATGGTTGCTGTGACACATCGGTCTGGAAATCATTGCAGAGGATCATCAAAACAGCTGAGAAGATCTCTGGGGTCTCCCTTTCCTCTATTGACAATGTTCACCAGAGACATTGCTAAAATGGGGCTCAAGAATTATCAAGGACTCTTCCCATCCAGCACATAGTTTCTTTTACCTACTGGAAAGGAGATCTAAGAGCATCAAAAAAATCAGAACTGCCAGATTGGGAAATAGCTTCTTCCTGCAGGCTGTGAGATTGATGAATGGTACCCTGTAACCTAGTAAATTATACAAAAATATATATATTTATTTTGATTTATATTTTTGTGCATTCTGTATGTGATCTCTATGTGCTCTGTATTGTGTGTGTGTGTGTGTGTGTGTGTGTGTGTGTGTGTGTGTGTGTGTGTGTGTGTGTGTGTGTGTGTGTGTGTGTGTGTGTGTGTGTGTGTGTGTGTGGTCTGGAGAAACTCTCTTTCAGCAGGTTGTACATTATATGTACAGCTTGAACGAGCAAGGGATATACTTCCATCATGCACCATCACGGCAGTAATACTCTCCTATCTCTATCATGCCATTGTAACTCCATGGGGTTGCAGCTCATTATTTAATTGTTGGAACTCAAGCAACAGTGGATGACAGATAATTCATCCTTATGGTCCATTTGTCAATCTGACCTGGAGCAAAGAAGCCCATGAACAGTAAGGAGACTTCTGACTTGTCATCAAATTTGCAAAGGTGAGTGACAGGCTGTTTTCCTTCGGAGACTTGGCTCTGTGTCCCATGGGTGGGAGCCTGATCAAAAGTAGTTTGAAAAATGCTATACAGCTTAACTCTTAGAATCATAGAAATAGGCCCTTCATCCCACTATGTTCATGACAACCAACAAGAACTCTTCTGTACGAATCCCATTCATCAGCACACTCTAGTTGCAGTCTTCTTTGCTTTGGAGATTATAGAGCTCTTGTAAAAACATATTAAATGTTGTCAGAAGACTTTCCCCCTCCTAAGCACAATCACCTGAAGGATTTCACCAGGTTAAGCAGCATTAATGGGAGACACTTGGTGCCTCCATATCAGGCTGTGTTGCTGCCGGTAAGCAAACTTTCCACGACACATCTGTAGAAGTTTGTCAAGGTTATCATTTATCCTTGCTACTCTTCTGAATAAAGGTATCACAATTGCTGAACCCCAGACATATTTCACCTCACCTATGGAGAATGACCAATGATCCCCTCCCTTGCCTTGACATCTGTAGAAGTTTGTCAAGGTTATCATTTGTCAAGATGTCACATTAAACCTCTGCAAACTCCTTAGCTTCAGAGTCCAACAACTGCAGTCTCCTTTGTATCTCTAACATGCTTTCACCACCCACAGTCATTCTCTGAATGAAAACCTTCCTCCTCAGATCCCTCATACACAAAAATGATGCTTTCTCATTTTAAATACCTCTGCTCTTTGGAATAGGTTGGCTGTTATTATAATTGTTCATACATTAATGAGGTCCTTCCCCAACTTCCATGCAAAAATAAATTCCCTATTTCTCCAGTCTCTCTTCATTACTGAAACACTGCATCCAAGGCAGAATCTTGGTACATCTCCTCTGCATTCTCTCCACTCCAATCACCTCCTTCCTTGGAGTGGTAATCAAAACTGCACACTGTTTTCCACCAATGTTTTCTAATGTTGTAGCTCCACACATGTAAGTCTTAACACCACTGCTACCTTCAGAAATTTTTAGACAGGCACATTGGGGTCTGTCAATACTCTCTAGGACCTTACTTTTCATACACAAAACTTTCATCTGTCCTCCCAAAGTGCATTGCCTTGAATTTATGAAGATTAGATTCTGTTTGACTTTTCTCTGCTAATTTTTTATCATTGATCTCTTGCCAAAGACTCTTGTCTTCATTATTTTTGTGTCATTTGAAAACTTACTAATCTTATCTCCTTTATTCATATCTAAATCATTTAATGTATATCATGGATAGAAAGATCCTTACTATCAATAATTGTCATACATTGCTGGTCACAATCTTTCATTCACAAAAGAAAATTCTACATCATTGCCCACTGCTCCATCTTAGTAAATGAGTTTTGAACCTCCTTGTTTTAGATGCCATGAGTGTAAACATTTTGGTCAAGTGTCTCCTGTGTGGGAACTTGTGAAAGTCCTTACTTATGTTCTTGTGGGTTGCATCAATTGCACTGTCTCAATCAATACATTTTTTACTTATTTAAACAATTCTATCAAATTGGTCAGGTAGAATTTCCCCCATCAACAAAATGCTGGCTTTTTAAAATTAATTCCGTGCTTTTCCAGTGTCTCAGAGTTTTTTTCCTCCAATGACGTTCCTTAAGCTGACATAGGACACACAGCAGGCTAGTAATTATCTGGTTTATCCCTGCTACTCTTCTGAATAAAGGTAACACAATTTGTTGAACCCCAGACATCTTTCACCTCACCTATGGACAATGTCCAATGATCTCCTCCCTTGCCTTCAAAATGAGAATAAGATGGATCTTATCAAACCATAGGGATGTATACATTTTTAAGCCTGCTAAGACATCTAACCCCTTGTCCTCGTTAATGATAACATTACTAAAATTTCAGATTCATATTTCAGACTTATTGTCAGAGTACACACATGACATCACATACAACCCTGAGATTCCTTTTCCTATGGGAAGGAATTACCACTTATTGGACGTGCAAAAAAATTGTACTCATTGTACACATAAACAAATAAAGGCATTTAAACAAACTGACTGTTCAATACAGAGGGAAATAAAAAAAATAAATTAGGTGCAAATGTAAGAGTCCTTAAATGAGTTTCTGATTGAGTTTGTCATTGAGGAGTCTGATGGTGAAGGGGCAGCAGCTCTTCCTGATCCTGGTGGTGTGAGTCTTGTGGCACCAATGCCTCTTTCCTGATGGTAGCAGCGAGAACAGAGCTGGATGGTGTGGATCCTTAATGACCACAGACGGCAAAGTTCCCAGTAGATGCTCATGATGGTGGGGACAGTTTGCCTGTGATGTCTTGGGCTGTTCCACCACCTTTTGCAGGGCTT